>NW_019174471.1:352560-484126 GCF_002260705.1 Seriola dumerili | reverse complement strand
CACACTCCTTTCACACTTAAACTGAGTCAAACTTTGCAGGGAATTGTGCAATTTCACCAAATTATGTTCCATGTAGTTTAATGTATATATCAGCAATAACAATAATGGTGTGAATTGCAACACTCAGTGCCACGTATTGGGTCAACAGCTTGTAGGGTCAAACGTTAGCAGTGGTGGCTAACTGATTTTAAATAGATATTGCTGTAAAACGAAAGTTACTGAGTCATTTTCATGGCTCGGCTCTAATTGTGCTGCAAACCTCTTCAATGGTTTTAGCACAAAAGAGTGAAATTGTCTAATGATGAGACGTTTGGGAAATCAATGGAAATTTAACATGCCATTATCTCCCAACTGCCACTTGTGGCAACATTCAACAAAAGTTGCATACAGTCTTTGCTTTAAGTAGAACAAATTAGGAGGTGTAAATGCAGGTGCAGTGCAGTTTCTACACAGTAACAAGTTGCTCAGAATTGAATACAGGTCATTACAAGTTGTAATTTGAATTTAAAAGTAATTTAAGTGGCATTTAAGGCACATCTAAGCATCATCAGGAAGTTGATGTCATCAGCATGCACCATGGTAACTACTGTAAGTGTCGCTTCACCATATGTGGTTCTGACCAATTGATAAAATGGCTCTGGGTGTTCTCAGTGAAGACTATATATAAACATACAGTCACTGTGTGCACAGCCTGTTGTGCGTTGGTGGAGTCGCACAAGGAAGCAGTGAAGGTGTTTCAATCAAAGTCATCAAAGAAACTCAGCAGCGTGTCCAGGTTCTTATTGATGGAGTTTAAGGTCGACAAATCTGCAGGCAGGTATCTTTGATAATTATTCAACACCATGTCAGCTGCTAATTAGCCGGTGTCATGTGAGAACATGGATTTCTATGCAATAAACAATAAATGTCCACAGGAGTGGAGCAACATGATTTTAAATTTGATTAAATTTAAAGGTGTAGGAGATACAATACCTTAGGTCTGGGGTATCACAATTTTGGCTTCAGCGATTATGAAAACAAGATAATCGAGATGAAACCATTATTGTGTCGCATTCTGTTTCACAACCAATTTCATTCCCCCAAACAAAAACCATCCCCCCATCCAGTTCGGCGTTACGTCTCGGCGTACAGAGCGACGTAGGAGTGTGTCATCTTGAGCAGTTTGCCAGTTAGGGTTAGAGCCGACCTTTAATGAGTTACTGAGAGAATATGTTGAATATAGTTTACCAAAATGTTGAATATATGTTTTCAGTATGTTGGTGCAGTGCACTACAACATATTTGATCTAATAATTTTGACTTATTTTAAATTATTTTTATTTACTGAATACATGTTTGTAGTTTTCAGTAGGTTGTGGAAGAACACTAATGTTACAACATTCAGTAGTTGATCTCATTTATTTTGATCTAATTCATGTATATATTATATATTTAATTGTGTAAATATTCAGATATTTTATATATTTTATTTATTCACCTCATTTTTTGTTATTTATTTATTATTTTTTGTTGAATTGTTTTTAAAGTTCAAAGTCCACTGTTAAAAACTGTTACTGTTTTTTTTTTTTTTTTAAGTTTCCATAGTCAGTGAGTAATCTAAACAATCATGATGATGATTGAGCAGCCCTTCAATACATGGAGGACAATACTTCATTAGATTCATTAGACATAATGCTAAGGTTTCATTTAAGCAGAACATCAGACACATGATAAACATTAGTTACATTATGGTGAGAGAAGAGGCATGAACATTGAATTACAACACAGTATATAAGTATATAATATATAATTAGTCTTGCATGAGGTGTCTCATGATGGAAATAATTCCCAGTGGATAATGGTTAAATATACATACAGACTCGCCACACAGCTGCAGTCCAGGGGAAGGCAGTCTGCTGAGGCCAGGTGTCTCATAGGATGCTCACTGAGAAAGAAAAATAAAGCACAGATGGTGGTGGAGCAGTGGCGATGGTTCAAACCTCGCTGAATGAAGCATGTAGGCAGCGTTGCTACAGGAAGTGAGGCAGCTGGAGTCTCCGTGACAAACATGCACATGTACGATTGTTACAGAACTGGCACACAGCGCGGTTGTGTTCCACCATTACGCAGAAAGGAGACTGTCCTCCTGGGAAAAAGAGCAGACAGATCGTTTGTGCAGCAGCTTCTTATGACCCATAGTAAGGTTTTGTTGCTAGGCGACATCTAGTGGTCGTAGTAATTATGACAGGAGCAAAAAGGAGAAGTGTGGTGACGTAGTATAAAGAGAGACAAAGTTCATGTTAGGAGTAGGTTGGAGTGGATGGACGGGTCAACAAGACACGGGAGGTTCGATTCCCATGTGAAACCAGTAGTTTATACTGTTTCTATTATCCATGGCCGTTCGTCGTTATTATTGTAACCATGACAACAAAGATTGTCTGATGTGGAGGAAGTACTTATTTTAACGCAAATCATGATTGATGATGAAGCCATTACCGTTACTATAGTAACCACGTACGGTGCACTGCTCTCTGTACAGGTGCATGTAGGTCTGGTGCGCATGCAGCTGTGGGGGGGGGGGCTATTTCAGGAGACACTCCTCTGGGTCGTATTTGCTCGTATGGATTGGAGGACTCGTTGCATACACAGTAAAACATACAACCGGCAGTTAGAGCTCACACTAATATATTTTACTCTGGAGCTTTCAAGCACCTAAAACAAAGACTTCTGTAAAGTCATGTCATTTTAATGGTGAGTGTTCAGAGGATTTTCCCCAAAACACTTAAAAACATCTCCACTTTCAACCAACATAAAAGCTATGATAAAAATGCCAAAACTTTTCGACATTTCCTCAGGGTCAGCAGATACGCACTCATCAAACTCCATTCTGTTGTAGCTGAAAGCTTCAGAAAATTTCCATAAGTGGATCGCGCACTTTGTCTAGTATCCCTGAGATCAAGGGTTTCCATGTCACAACAAATCATACACAAAGGAACCACCACATGTATTAACAGGATATAACGTGATAGCCCGCGTGCCTGTGTCTGAGGGAAGATAAAAGCAGTGGTGTGTATTGGTGTTGAACATTTTAAATTAAGAGAAACTCCTTTGACCAGTCCCTGGGAACACAAATGGGATGATGTATGACTGAGGTTAAAACACGTCTCCTTCATGTCCATTTATTCTCTGCGAGATGTCGGTGCCGGTGTGAAGATAAAAATCACAGGCAGGATGAGGAGGCTCTCTGCAGCATGACAAGATACTCCACCACAGTAGAAACAAAAGAGCTGATGTGCTGCTGACAGATTTCTCACAAATGAAATCCTCTGCCTGACTGTCGGCCGTTATTCTCCCATCCTTCCTCAGAGAGGTATTTTTCCAGCTGTTCTCTCTCATCATGAAACCAGTGGAAGGAAAAGGATCTTCACTCCATATATATATATATATATATATATATATATTTACACACACACACACACACACCGAGCTGCTACGACACCAGACCAGCCAATTATCGGACAAATTAACTGGCAGGCAACCTGAGAACCTAGAACGCTGCATTCACTATCAAAGTCTTAGTCAGTAAATGGTCTGCCATTACAGTACAGTAGTAGTAGCCAATCAGTGGGGATTCATCCAAACTCAGTGTACTCATCTCTTGAATTTGTCCTTTAAATAGCAGTGTGAAAATTCACAGCTTGGTGTGGGGATGACTCATATGTTTTCCAAGGGTGATTTCAAGTAACGTTGTTAACTTTTCTCTCCCTGTTTATTCAGTTGTCTGTTCGTTCCTGACCTGGCTTGGCCATTTGCACTAATGGTCTTGTCATTTCAGACCCTGCCACTCCCACCTGCCCTGCAGTGACCCCAGCCCTTCCCCCGTGCCCTACACCTGCTCACCTGTTCGCCATTCCCTCATCAGCTCCCTGGATACACTGGTCCATTTCCACTTGCATCCTGGCAGACTGACTATTGTGCCATTGTGTTGTAACAGCTGTGGTGCTCCTGCCTGTTTTGCCCACAAATTTTTTTGCCCGCTTGTTTTTGGACTTCACCTTTTTGTTTGCTCCCTTTTGTCTTTTTGATGTGTTGTCTTGCCTGCGTGTTACCAAACAACCACTGCCTGCCAACTGACTCCACCACCTGCCAAGCCGTTACCTGCATTACTTTTTAATCAAGGTGAACGGTTGGAACTTTTTACTGGTGGAGCTGTGCTGGGCGCTGAATTGAGTTTGAGTTTTTAGACATTAATACGACACAAACTTCTCATTTCCAATCAGAAGTTGAACTCTTAATCAGTGGCGACTCTAGACTTGGGGGTGCCCCAGGCAAAGACGCCCATTGATGCAACCCCCCCCACCAGTTCCACATGCAGACTATTGCAGATGCTAGATGCATGCAGATTATCAGTAGATGTTACAAGTTACAGATGTACAGATGGGCAGCAGTAGTGCTCTGTAGAAAATGTGTTTGTGGGAGATTTAAGGGGGTTTAGAGCCCCCACACATTTGCCTGGTTTGTCTCTCCTGATGGTGCACCTCTGCTGTCGAGCAAAGAATTGCACCCTTGCTCAGTTCAGTACACACAGAGGTTTTACTTGTTCCTGTGTGACCAGTTATAGTGGATACTATTAGAGAACATAGGATGTGTATTGTTGTATAATGAAGATTACTGATTCAGTTTGATAACTTTATAAAGGTCCTCTCTAGTTGTGTTTGCTACATTTTAGCAACAAAATAAAACAAGAGGTTAACACACACACCTGACCCGTTTCTGTGGGTCAACTGTGGGTCATGTGGGAATTCTACTGTACACACAAGTGAGCAAGCGACTGCAATACGAAATAGTCCGGAAAAAGTAAAAGTGCTGCAAAAACAATCTCATATTGTGCCAGGCCCAGTTGTTCAAATGACAAAAAAAAATCCATTTATGTCCCTTGGCTGCATTCCAAACTGCTCTATTGAGGCTTTATTGTGTGGACAAATTGGTATCTCGGCACAAAACTGCAACTCCAGAATGAAGCGCTCTGATTCTGAGAGCTTTATCTCAGTGAAAGCATGTAGCACATGCCAGGGTTTTTTGCTGGCAAAGTGGCATTTAACTACCAAAGACCACTCCTGAGATAGAAATATTCTATGATTAACTGACCAGTGAAATTAAAAGGGTGCAGCGCAGGGACAGTAGGACGCACAAAAGGTCAGCATGAGCTGGGGAAACCAGAGCAATGAGGCTCCAAGAGGGAGCAATGTCTCATGGTCAGGTCTTCCAAGGTCCCAGACTGAGACTGAGACAGACAAAGACGAGACAATAAAAAGAAAAGGGCATTTGGAGAAAAAACTAGAGGGAAAAAACAAGGACATGCAGGTTTAGATGGTTTAATTAGCAGATTGAGATGAAGCCAAGTCCTGGTTCTGTGTCCAAGTCTTTCTCTCCTTCAAATAGTGTTTCCTGTAGTGATGCCTGCGTGGTCACAGCTAGGACTTCAGTAGGTTCATTTTAATATTTAAGCACCACAGAGACCGGTTGGGGTTTGGGCTTTTGTTGCGGCTCAGATTAAAGGGATAGTTTGGATTATTTTGACATGGGGTTGTGTGAGGTAGTCATGTATGGTCAGCACATTACCTTCCTTCTCCATGACACAGCACCACCAGGGAGGCGTCTGATTGGTCCCCAACATACAGACAGTCTTCAGTGAGAGGAAGAACAGATGCTCTGGCCCCCACAGAGTCCTCTGATCTCTACACCAACAAGTGAGTCTGGGATCAGACACTGAAGACACAGAGACTAAATCCACAGAACAACTGAGACAGATGCTGCAACAAGACGCTTTTTCTTCTTTACTGCACAAGTTCATTAAAATCTGGCAGTTTTTTTATTCTTTTTTTTTTTTGCTTTATTTGACAGTTAGTGGAGAGAGGGAGCCAGGAAAGGAGGGAGAGAGAGGGGAGGACCACCCTGGCCAGTGTTTAACCAGGTGAGCTGTCTGTGCACACATGCTCATTTTAGTTATTTATTTGGGCATTTTTTTGACTGGGAAAGTGGAGAGAGACAAAAAATAGGAGAGAGAGAGTGGGGGAGAGACATGCAGACCTGCTGCTCAGGAATCATTATGTCCATATGGTATGCGCCCTAACTACTTATCCATCGAGCCGCCCCATGCTCACTTTAGTTTTACTGCTTAAAACTTTACTGTATATGGCACAGTGTTGCAATCCAGCGGCATAGAACCACATATATGGTAAGGTACGGTACGGTACGGTATGGTAAGGTACGGTACGGTAAGGTAAGGTAAGGTAAGGTAAGGTAAGCCTTTATTGATCCCCATAAAGGAAATTCCAATTTGAAACAGCACAACAAAGGGAAAATATGTGATAAGAAATAAAACAAGAATAGAAACAGAATCTAAAATAAAAAAGATAAAGCATAAATACTATATACAATAACAGAATATAAAACAAACTGAACAGCCAAACAAAACCCAAGTTCTGACTGAAGCTAACAACAGTTTCCGTCCTGTGCGTCAGTGCTAGCTCTCTCTGATCCTGGCTCAGCCCCCAAATAGTCGACTAGTAGCTCAGTACTAACTCACAACAAAGTCTAACACAGTCTCAGTGAAATTCATTAACCACGAGAGGTACGTGTGTGTGTGTGTGTGTGTGTGTGTGTGTGTGTGTGTGTCCGCTGCCCCGAGTGACAGTCCGACCAGGCTTTTTTTTGTACACTGATTGTACCAATCAAGCTGATGACCAAATGGCATCAGCTTGATTGGTGGGCCGGACCAGGTGCCGCTCCAATCAGGCTTAGCAGGCAGACCTCCCGTAGCTGCAGCCAATCCCGACTCAGGATCCACGCATCCTACTCAGCATAAACAGAGTTCCACAAGAGAGTTAGACACTCATCTTTGTCGAGGAGCGTAACTATATGCACACTTGATGCCTGCCCCCCCGATTCCAAACCACACATGGCACTATAACAGGCATCGTTTGGTTCCCAGGTTGTTCGTGGATCGCTGTTGCTGTTATTTGAAATGTGCAGGCGTTTACTCTTTTCATCTTCCCTGGTTTGTGCGACCAACAGTTTTAATCAGCAGGTGGACACATCAAACGATATTTTTTGTCTTTGTCCGGCTCCCATGTGAACACAGGCTTGATATTGCTTTGGGCGATCTGCTTCTCAGCAGGTGGGAGACTGTAGGTCCACTATAAGGAAGGTACGGTATAATGATGATTTCTAGTTGAGCTGTAAGTGTAGCCAGCTTTTCAAAATAAAGACATTCCCTCAAACAATTTGCTCATTTAAAAGCACAGAATGATCAGCATTGTACAAAAGGAAGCTGCAGGTGAAACTCACCCTGCTGTATTATTTCTGCTGTGTTGACCACGGAGCAAAAGTAAGCAAAGCCTCGTCATTCTCGTCTCACTGCATCATACCATCCAACACGCCGTTTAAATCATGATGTTGCACTTTAGCCGTCAGTGCTGTGCTTGTGCTTGTGCTTGTGCTTTTGCTGCCGAGCAGGCTGCAGCACCGCTCACCTGGATACTGTGCAGCCACACTTCCTGCTACTGCTGCTGCGCATATAGCAGCGTATGCCTGTAGGCTCCGAGTCTACATCACCTGGATGAGATTCATTGCTGCCTCTACCCATTTTCTGCTGTGCTGAGCGACAGTCAGAAGGCATATTGTTCTCAGGTTGTCCGTCTGATGGACACGATACCTCAGTAACACCTTCACAGATCATCTTCAAATTTGGCACAAACGTTCACCATGACTCAAGCACGAACATATTAGATTTTGGTGGCTAAAGGTCAAAGGTGAAGGTCACAGTGACCTCACAAAACATGGTTTTGGCCTTGTGAACGCAATATCTCCGTAACACTTTGAGGGAATTTCTTCAAATTTGGTAAAAACATTCACAACCACGAGGAGGTTATTCTAGTTTTATTGGGGTGTGATGAGGTCAAAGTATGAACAGCAAATATCAGTGCTGTACATATTTTACATCCACATAATAATCCAGTACATGAGTTGTCTGACTGGACTGCAGTTTCAGAATATATCAAGGTCAGCTCCTGTGACGTCGAGGCTTCAGCAGCATTAATGGCTGCAGAGATGGAAGGCTGTTGTAGGTGTTTGGGAGTGTGAACAAAGTTGCACTCTATGAAAGCCTTTTGTGATGACGTGATAACATAGTTTTCCTCTCACCCGGTTCCACATCTGTCGCCGGCTCCTGCTGTGAGTCTTTGACTGCACTTACCACGGTTCACCACTGATTCGGGAGAACACAGCCCTTGAGGATTTGACCCCAAAAGCTGTTGATGTTTTGAACTGCTGAACTGGAAATGTCATTGCCGGTGTCTCTCAGAGCGGCTCCTCAGTTTGAGGCACAGCGTTTACTGTCACTGCTGATCTGTGTAGAAAACCTCTATAACAATTTAATTTGCTTTAGTTGTTATGGGAAGATGTTAAAAGCTCACTTTTGATTCAGTAAGAGTTTCTGGATCTTTGTTGTCTCTGTTTCTTTTATGCTTGGAGCATAGGCCCATATGGGTTTCTGTAGTTATTGATCGCTACAGTGACTTATGGTCAGGTAGACAGCAAGGTTCTTTTTTTTTTTTTTTTTTTAAATAGTGAATTTCACTGCATATTTTCTTTAGTTTTTCTGTGGTTTCATATGTATATTGTTCCCGCTGTTTGAGGTCAGTGAAGGCTGCAGGGCTGAAAGAGAATGTTGGTCTGAAAGCATCAAATAGAAATATTTCTAGTTGGTGAAAGTGCTCATCGTTGCCTTGCTTCAGTTAGCCCTCAGTCCCAATGGGGAAAACCAGCATTACAGTGCTTCACATATCATCTATTACTCAGACTCTCTATTCATGTTGTGGCAGACGATTTTGTTATTTTTTCTTTAAAGATTCTTCTAGTTCTTCTCTCACTCAGTACACACCATGTACATGAAACTGGTCATAAAATACTGCTGAAGGTGAAACCTCTGAGATGGGCAGTAGAAGAGAATCTGCTTTAGTTGGGAATTGCAGCTGAAATCAGTTAATAAAGACTGGAAGACTTGAAATTGACCGGAAACATGTAGAAGAACGTCACTGGGTAGTTCATTCACATCAAGAAATACAGTGGAATACAGTGTAGTAGGAAGGGATGTACTCAGGGTTACAACTTAAGCCGTTATATGTAAGTTTTATCTGCAGCTGGATGTGGTTTCTTGTTGAGAGCGGGTGGAGGTGGTGGAGGTGGTGGTGGTGGTGGTGGAGGTGGTGGAGGTGGTGGTGGTGGTGGTGGTCTCTTGCCAAGAGCTTCAGCCATTGTTGTGTTTAAAATACATGAGGTGAGAATAACAGACTCCTGTAAAAAACGAGCCCATAGGTCGTCTGTGCAGCAGGTTATTATGACCCATAGATATGTTTTGTTGCTAGGCAACATCTAGTGGTTAGTTAGTAATTATGACAGGAGCAAAGGGAAAAGTGCGGTGACATAGTATAAAGAGTGAAAGTCCTCGTCAGGAGGAGGTGGTGGTGGTGGATGGATGAATATGACACAGGAGAGCTGTGTTCGACTCCCATGTGGAAGTAGCTCTAAGGGTTGTGTGATTCAGGACTCGCAAAGAAGAACACAAGCCAGGGGTTGAAGGTGTAATAAGTTCTTTATTGCAAACTCAAAAGGGAAAGTAGAGCTGGGGATGAGGATGGGGGAAAGAAGGCGCTGAGGTTTGGGCAGGATGACAGAGAGTGTCCAAGGGCAAAGTTGCAGGAGAAAGGGATTGGGTCGACTGCAGGCGGAGAGGGGGGAAATGGATTCCTTGACAGACAGACAATGCAGCAGTGGGAATGAAGCCAGGTGGAGAGCCACAGGTTCCAACAGACAGGTGAGATCAGGACTGGACAGGCGGACAAAAACAGAGCTGGACGTACTAAACCAGGTAGAAGCAGGATCAAAACATGTCAACGGCCAAACTACTGACCAATCAGAACACTCGAAAAACTGAGTCATCATTCCTACAGGATCCTGACAGGGACAAAAGTTTATAATAAAGTGATCAATAGAGTAGATATAAAATATAAAAAATCAGTGGAATTGTTGAGTGAACACCTGGAAAGACTCAGAGTTTATCACGCTAAATAAATATATAATAACTATTATAGCTTCATTTTAATTGAACAAAGATTCTTTAATCCGACAGGATTCCTGACACTGATGATGATTTTACTCTCTTCATCACTTCATCACAGCTCAGAATAACATGAGGAGACTCTGTGATTCTAACTGGAAATAAAAACTCGACCTCTGATGTCATTTAGTAGAAAAATGATCCACACACTGTTCAATATTTCCATGATTATAATTGAACATTTAAATCAGCCTGACTCAGACATCAAATACTTCTCTCCTCTCTGCAGCAGAAACAGTCTGACATTAACTTTAACTGTTTTACATCTGCATCACATTCTAACAGTTTGTTCATCATCAGACAAGAGTGAAAGTACTCAAACATAATGATGATTCATGCACTTATTTACAATATATCTTTAGTCTGACTTTAATATAAATTAGATTCAGACATGGAAATAATATTTTTTTATTCCAGTCACATGATCATGTTTACATTTCACCTTGTTGAACATCACTTTCAGACGTTGCTTTAACCGAATTCACAGGCAGGTTTCAGAGTTTCTTCTTCATTCATGATTCAGACGATGTTGCTTATAATTAACCAGCTTAGTAGTGCAGGTTATCAGGACGGTCAATGTTAGTTTTAGTTAAACCAGTTAACTAAAAGTTATCCTGGGTCTGTCAGAGCACAGAATTTTATGCAGGTAACGTGCACAGTTAAATTAAATTATATTAATTTGGATCACAGCGTGAATGTTGTACTGAACGGCGAGGCACAAATACTGTATGTGCACCGTTCCATCCCTTATGGATATATACAGGAAATATAAATGTCATTTCACGGAGAGGAGGTTGTATCAAAATAAAAGATTTTCGAGAAATGCCTGAATTATGACCCATGCACCTGTGCATCCAAGGGTTAATGAAAGTGTTAGTATTGGAACCAGTTTAAAAGTAAATGTTGTGTAGACAGTCTTTAATAATTTCTCCCACCCTGCAAATAGATGAATACATTTTTCATTAGCAGAGCAATCAATCTCTCCAAACTTTGCCTCGTTCCTTCACTGCTCTCTGTATATCAGAGGGATCTGCTCGCATTTATTCCATTTGATTTGCTCTGAAAAGCACTTTTAAAAGGCGTATTTGGGATTTTCCATAGACATGAAAAGAACAATGTAGAACATTTCAAATCCCTGAGAGGATAATTAATTTTGAAGAACTGAGGGTTTTTTTTATCGAGCCAGGTTAGTCATGCGAGCATGAAATCGATATGACGTGTAAATCAAAAATAAATTAGGTTTTCTTTTGTTCTCTATGAACAATCATTTCAAATTAATTGCGGAGTAGACTTCATGCTTTAAAGTAATGGTCCAGCTCAGATCCAGGACTGCTTTACATAATGCATATAGTGCAGGCTGGATTTAAAACAATTTACTTCTGGGGTTAACCAGGCTAATGACATATTCATTTTCTGCAAGGGGAAGCTACACAGTGCAAAGAAGTAAATGAGCTTTTCATTGTCCGCTGGAACCCACAGACCACTCTGAGCTCCGTCTTGGTACAACAAAGGCTGTGAGGGCTTAGATTTAAATGATAATGGGATTGATCCCTCATCTTTGAAACTGCGATGTGAAGCTCTAATTAATAGCTGGTGCCATTTGGAGGACAGACAGTGAAAAACACAAATACGCTCATGAAGACTTCTCAACTTTAAAACAAATTACAGGGATTTTTTTTCGTCTGTCAAAGCCGTGAAACTGACTCCACATCTGTCATTCTCTTGATCCCTGTGTGAAACTTCACTCTTCTTTCACCCTCTTGCCGCAGAGGCCACAGTCAGTCTTCTGGGTCGCCAACAGAGCAGCTCCCCTTGTCGGCACAGCGCATCCAGTGTAGAAAAACAAGCCAGCCCAGTGATGTCAGTCATGGGCTTCTGAAGACATGTCGTGAAGCTCGGATGGCTCGCTGCCATCTTTCTCACTTACTAGAACTGCAATCCTGTGAGCCTTAATAACTCTGTATATTCTCAAAATATCAAAGATACATCTGACAAAGAAAAAAAAGCAATAAATAAATAAATAAAACAAAAACATCCCAATATATTTCAAAGTACAGCACGTTTAGCAAATTTAGAAGTAAAAACCATAATGTCTGAATCAAATTTATAAAGCAACTTTCTTTTATTTTTAAGAATAGCTAATAGGAGACAAGGACTTACTTCATTTTATTTGTGTGGAAAAAGAAAATGAAATAGAAAAGAAAATTAAATCACAGAAATTACATGGATGAGAATTAACAAGTGCTGACAATGGAAGTGTATTAAAAGAGGCTGCTTTATTTCTGTTTTTGTTGTTTTTAATAACAAACATAAATTAATGAAAATTAAATTGACCAAGAAAAAAAAAAAAAAAAAAAGCTACCGTATTTGGAACAGGTAAAAAAGTCTTTTCAAAACATGTTGTCATTTCTGTTCACAGACATCTGGATCTACCTTGAACTCTCTTGTAGTGGGAGTATAAGTGGAGGTGTTCCACTCTTTCATCTTTATCTTTTATGTCCAACATTTCACTGTAGTGCTTTGATAAATACAATAGTGGCTCTGATCCTGTGCAGTGTGAGGCGTCTCTCTGTTTCAGCATTAAGACTAGATCATGTTCCTGCGTCTGGATCTAGGAAAGTGTACAAAGAGATACTTTGAAGATCTTTTGCGTTGCTCTTTCTTTTACACTTGCATGGATTCTGAGTATAACATTTACATTTGTTTTGTTCTTTTACAAACCAGACTCCCAACAAGAGCTGGAGCAACCAGTCGGCCTGACACTCACGTCCACACGGCGCGTTGTTGAGATTTGGGAGATGTGCGTCAGAGGGCGGAGGCCGGGGTGGGTGGATGGATGGATGGACATATGAAAGTAGCAGTTTATGTTGTTCCTTTCATCCACGACCGTTCCACAACCTTAACCATGCTGTTATTATTGTAACTATGACAACAAAGATGATGTAATGTCGAGGAAGTACTTATTTTAACCCAGATCTCTTCCTCAACCTAACCGAGCCATGACCGTTTATTGTTATAACTGCTGCTGGTACACAGTGTGGGTATTATTATAGTAACCATGACAACCAAGGTCCTTTCCTGTTTAGTGCCAAATCATAACAAACTTTATCTCTAGGCACTTCACAATATTATAGAGAGAAACCCAACAGCTCCACCACCAGCAGCAGTTAGTGAGAGTGGAGAGTAAAACAGGAAGAAACCTCCAACAGAACCGACTGAGAGCGGGAGGGTTGTTGTTGTTCGGGCTGGGGGACTTGTTGCTCCAGGCACTCTATGAAATCAAACACCTCCAGCCAGTCCACCATTTCTGTTGTTGATGAACGGGCAAGCTAAGCCCTGCACTCTTTTGAACTTCTTCAACTCGAGGGGTTCGGTAAATTTGCAACATGGTGCATTAATACCTGTCCTGAATGACCGCACTCCCCCGGGCTGCGTCCCGCAGTCTCTCTGACCTCTGACCTCTCTCAAAGAGCTCATCGGCTTTTGTGTGTCTCTGTGGCGTTGTTTGTACAAACGGAGATAACGTAGCAGAATTTCAGTCGACGTAGTTGTAGTCGGCTGCACACACAGAACAGTGACAGAAATAGTTGTGTGAAGAATGAAAGGAGAGAGTCTCTAAGAGAAGCTCAGACCCTGCCAGTTACTGTATGTAGAGGGTGAGGATGTTGTACAGTCGAGTTGACGCACACAGCCCCCAGTACCGGTGTTGTACGGATGTCGGGCAAGCGTTTGGCTTGAACCATACTGACCCCTCCAGAGTGCTCCAGGTAAAACACAACGCACTTGGAATGCAAAGGCGGCGCACAAAACAACATCCTCTAATGATAAAAATGCATGTTGCATACTGTTACCTCCGCCTGGGGCAATTCTACATTGGCTACGGCCTCTGTGTTAGTGGCGGCAGCTTGACTGAGTGACTTGCTCAAGGACACTCTGGCAGAGCCCACACAAGGAAGCATGTACCTTTGATGGACAGTCTTCCCTCAGTCCAGCAGCCTGTTGCCCTGCAGAGCTCCAACCTCCACATTTGTTTTAGTTATTCCTACTAATGAGGACCACAGGCATCAGAGGCTGGAAGATGGAAGATGGAAGATGGAAGATGGAAGGATGAAAGAAGTACGTGAGGAGGGAGTTAGGACTGAAACAGATTATAAATTCCTCTGATGAAAAATAAAATATCAATCCTTTGGCTTCTTCTTTTTTCTTTCCAACTTTTCATTCTTCAAAATTCAAAAGGCGTCCGTGCGGAGATGTCTTAATGCCACCAGCGTGGCATCGGAGAGAGAGAATGCTCTGTGTGCACGGCAGTGTTTTTCCCTGGAAAGTTTATCTGTCCACTCCCATGGCTCCCTCTGATTCTTGTTGCCACATCCAATTTAGACCCTGTCAAGGAAGACTGCAGGGGTGGCATAATCACTCGGAGCTCCATGCTATGCGATCTGACACAGGAACTGTCCAAGATGTTTACCCTCACCAGTGTGGCCCCCAACCGCATTTAACACAGCAGAAATGTGGTGGTGGTGGTGGTGGTGGGGGGGAGTGAGAAAAAGTAGCATTGTACAGTGTGGATGATGAGACAGTGGGGGTTCAGTTTACCATGTTCAAGACAGGACTCCATACAAGTGATTGATCATACAGGCCCAATATACACTTATTCATTTAAGTGTCTCCCATCTGTATGACACCCAGATGTGATTTTATACACTGCGTACACAAAACACATGCACCTCTTTTCGCCACATCGCAATACCAACTGCAGTCCGTCTCGGTTTTTGCGAGGCTGCAGGCAAATCAGTGAAGATTTCCCTGGAGGGAAGAGATACAGCGGCTGAAGCTGTTCGGTAAAAACGTTGGAAGAAGAGTGACTGGTGTTCTTCAGCTGTTACGGCTCAAGTTTCACACCAAACAGATGACAGGACATGGAATGACTATAAACAGAGATGCACCGTCAGGAGAGGCAAAAGATGCCCCTGAAGGCCCCTCACATTGCCACATTTTGCAATGACAACTATAAACTCCCTTAAACCTCACTAGAGTACACTGCTGCTGCTCCAAACCCTCCCTGAGTGGGCCCCCTGGTGAGGGCTGCTGTACAGCCTTTCGCCTGTCTGTGAGGCGTTTAGGGGACATCCGTAAAGTGAGTCCAGGAATCGTAAACAAGAGGTTCTGGGAGTTCTGACCTTATCCCATGAACTTCTTCAGTAAACTGAGCTTGCACAAGTGTCACAGGAAGTTGTATATTCATGGGAGATCATAACACTGTCTTCACAGCGTCTCATTCAAACCTCTCCCTCGCTCTCACAGATTTCTTTCTCCCACCCATTATTCAGTTGTTGCACTGATCAGGGATCAGATAAGCACTTTGACAGAATATTACACCTTCCATATGTATGAGTGTAATTTCAGCTGTGCTAGTGGCACGGTCTAAGGGATGGAACTAGTGGTCTGTGTCCATCAACCACTTCTGCCCACAGTGTTGAGATATTAAAACGGAACTCAACCAGCTCCGATGACAATGAGATATCTGGTCAGAACTTCACCGCACTCCATGCAATAGTCGTTGAGATGTTTCTGTGTCTGGACCGATCTAGAACGAGTCCTGATGGTGAATTTAGTTACAAAAGGATTCAGACTCGTGGCCTGGGATCAGCTGAGGTGCGTTATCAGTACTTAAAAAATCCACCCATCGGTGTAAATTGACAGAATTCTTACGGCAGACTGGACAGTTGTAGTTTTGGAAACGTGACGGAGACAGGTGTTTCACTCAAGGCTTCACTGATTCATTGATAGACCAATAGTTAAGGTTCTCTGTAGATGTGATGGGGTTTGTCTTCTGTCAGTTACAACCCAGTGAAGCCAAGACATGTCTGTCAGATACAGTCGGCACGAGACACAACTGCTCAGAGATTGTAGGGAGTAAAGTGTGGATGGCCTTCTCATTTTGTAATTTGTAGTTTGTCGACAGCATGTCTAATAGAAACAGAAAAATAAGAAATTGCACAGAACAAGGTAAATGCAACACACCTGGGAAATCTGCACAAAACCACCCCTCACGTGCAGCAGTCACTAACTATTAAAACTAAAAGCCATTGTTTATTTGGTTAAGGTTTCGTTTTGGGCGTCAGTGTCTGAAAACGACCAATCGGCTCTTACCGAACCCAGAGCTTCCTCACTCAGCGGCCTGCTGGCAGGGCGTCCGGTCCAGCTGCCAATCAGAGCGGCAGCTCATTAGCAGAGAAACTGCTGATGTGAAGCGACACAGAGACTGGTGGGAAGAGATTTTTTTCCCCCTAATTTTAGAACACAAGACAACACAAGCAAATATTGTAACATTACAGGTGATTACAGGTACGGACACAGAGCTGGTCGAGTCCAGACTGAACCACTGAACACTGTGACGACAAGCTGTCTGAAAGTTCAAGTTTATATGATGTTTCTGGTGGAGCAGGTTTATTCGTGTCCCTCCATCATACCTTCCTAAAGAAAAGTGGGGGATTCACTCTATTGTCTTCACACCTATAGTAGATCTTTGCTATTACTTCACCCAGGACAGCTAAGCTCTGCTGGATATCAATTCACTTTCATCATAAAAAATATTAGGAGGAATATTATGATCATTCTTTGAATAGTCACAGTTGTAAAATCTTATTCCCAGTCTGAGTTATCCACATGGTTTACACCGGGGGTCTCAAATTAAAATTCAAAGAGGTGGGTCGGTTGAACTAGAGGGATTATAAATAACCTCTCTTATAATAATTATATGTTCTCTTCTAAATTTAAAGGAAAATCAGGGTTGTAATAAGAACATAACAGAGAGCTTTTGACAAATGTGCATCTGAAAATAAAGTGCTTTATTTTACAAAAATGAAAAGTGTAGCTTCAGTTTCCTTCTTTCTTTTTTTGTTAACTCTTTCACATCTTATGAGTCTCAGCCATTTTATAATAAACAACATCAACACAGGTTGAACAGCTTCAACACGTCCTTGTCTCTCTCTGTCCCTCACGTCTCAGATGTTGTCTATCGTCTCTTCGCTGTGTGTGAATCTCACTCACGGCCGGACAATGATTGGCTGAACAGCGTCATGTGACCTGTGATGTAAAGTCTGCTGACTAGTGACACGCTGTAGGTCTTGTTTGGTTGAATTGTTTTGTTTGATGAACTGTATTTTGTGTAGCCTTGTGGTTTTGAAAGTAATAGTAAGTATAGCTCTTCATAATTGTAATTTTCAGCAATTGTTCTTTATTGTAATATTGGATTTAGCTGTTAGTTGATGATCAATACCTTACTGTGTTGATCATAATACTCATCAAAAAAACATGATTTATATACATATATACAAATATATATATACACATGTGTATACATTTTACAGCCACTCGGCCTGTCAACTAATATTCCAAATTCAATTATATAATTGAACTGTAAAAAAAATAAAACAAACCAAAACAAACAAACAAACAAACATTTGATTCAAAATTAATATTTGATTGTAAAAAAAAAAAAAAAAAAAGCTGAAATGATCAAATAAATCAACAACAGCCGCGTGATAATGACGGCAGACAGGTCACAACACACTGTGGGAGACTCTCACCAGATGTAGGCTGTAATTATGAGCCTGTCGTTGGGCGCCTCTTCCAGGCAGCGTTCTCCTCCCTCAATGTGAGCGGTTTGAAAATCCCCTGGATGTGCAATCACACAGTTGCCACACGTGTTTCTGAGGGTTTTTCTTTGCGTTTAATCAGCCGTTTTAATGACAGTGCTCACCTCCACATGTGCAAATGTTCCACCAAGTCAAGTTCCCCTCCCACACTACTTTGCAGCAGCATCATCGCTGCATCCTTGGCTCAGTGTTGCCCAGGACGATCAGGATTGGTTTAAAGAAATGCAAACAAGCCAAAGCGCCCCCCCCCCCCAATAACTGAATGATCATGTGTCCAGCCTGGGCCAAAAGCCCCGTTTGGAAATACTTTGGTATGTCAGCTACATTTAGCGTAGCCTGTCATTCCAGCACCAACAACCTGAGGGCACATCTTGAAAATATGCACCCAAATAAGCACCTTTAAGTAGATATGTCTCTCGTTTTATTGTTTCGCCCTCTTATGGACATAATGCACAAAAACAGATATTCATTCAAATGTTGATTTTACACACAGCGTAATGCTTTAGGACGGAGGTCAGGGCGGATGGTGGAGGTTGTTTGACTTTGACATGACTGATGTAAACATCCAGTAGCTTTCAGCTCTTCCCTCTGACTGAGACGAGGCCGGCTGGACCGCAGCTCCGCAGCTCCTCCAGGTGCTGTGTCATGTGTTTATCTAAATGAGGTAACAGAGTACAGGCCGTCATTGTGAGCCTCAAGCAGAGCAGCAGCTGTGTAATGGGACAGCAGCACTTCAAGAGTGAAGGCACACCCCATAAAATAGCTGCATTCATAAAAGGCACATGTGAAATTTATATCCACTGGTTCATATAACATAATCTTCATTTGCTTTTTATTGTCCTTTTGTCCTATTGGACATTTGTCTCTTTTCCTCACTGGTAAGTCAAAGCTACTAACTTGCAGTATAAAGAGGCCTCATTATTTCTGGTTTCTACTTAAGAAAAAATGTCATAATGTCTGAGCTTTCTCTCACATATGGGAGCTTCTCCCACTTCTGCTGTTGAAGTGTGATTTTATCCTTTGGGGACAGACGGCGGAGAGGCAGGAGCGAGTGATGACGAAAAAGGGGGCTTGCTTAAAAAATAAGAAAGGTTGATGCAGTTTCAAAGAGGGCAGTTTCTCTGACACCATTTTGTCAGGGTTTAAAACACTGCCAGCACATTTCTCTGTCTGAATTGAAGAAGTGAAGGGAGGCAGAAGGAAAGATCAGACAGACTTTGTTGAAGCTCCAATATGCATTTATGACACTGGAGGAAAGGGGGCTTCTTCATATTTATTTAAACTGGTCTCCATGTTGTAACTGTCAGAAAGTGGGGCTCATTTCTCTTGAAAATATTCTGTGGCTGTTATGTTAATGAGTGGATGTCTGCCTCGACACAGACTCACACATTATGCAACCTATGCTTCTTTTCAAAAAGCAAAATTTGTTTCCAACACATTAAAACTACAGCGATGATATCCACTCAATGAATTTACAATTATTCTTAAGAATAATTGTGTTATTTGTCACTTTTTACCCATTTATTAGTTTATGCAGACTTACATTATATAAATCAGCAATCGTAACAGTTGACAGGCCAAATTATGTCTTTTCAGAGCTTTTCATTGTAATAACAAAGAACATTCAGAACTGAACTGACAGAAGAAGAATAATGTCTTTAAAAATCATTTTGTTTTAAAACATTTAAAAACGTATAAATATATTAAAATTTTTCACCCAAATGGTACTTCTTTTTTTTTTTTGACGGCCCACTTGTGTCATGGTCTCAGCCTGGAGGCTCCAGGGTTTTGGTTTTTTGGACTTTCTTGATTTAGTTTTCTGTGTTTTTGGTATTTCTAGTGTCTAGTTTAGTCTTCCCTGTCTTGTGCTCCGTTTCCCCGTGCACTTCCTGTTTTATTTTGTAATTTGTTTCTTTGTGTGTCTCAGTGTTTTTCTTCCTGTCTTGGTCCTGGTTTCTGTGTGGTGATTGTCTGCCCCGCCCTAATGTGTTTCACCTGTGTTCAATCACCCTTGCCTCCTGTGTCGATATAGTCTTTGTGCTCCCCTTCGTCTGTTTATCTCTGGGTTTGTCATCATCTGGTCGCGTTGCCTGTTCATGTCTGGTTTGTCCTTAGTCTGTTCATGTTGCCTGTTGTCATCCCCTGTGCTTCTCGTGTTTTGGCCTGCTGTTCCCTGTGCTTGTTTTTTTAAGTTCTTTTGTTTAATAAACCTGTCTGCACCGTCCCCAAAGTGTTGGCTGCATTTTGGGTCCACCCCTACTTACCACATACCCTGACAACTTGTGATTCCTCTGTGGCCCACCAAAGGTTGGGAACCACTGAAATTATGAGGTATTAAAGACTGAGCATTTCCCAAAGCTGGTCAATGTTTCTGTTTTTTTTTGTTGTTTTTTTGTCAAACATCACTCAAACAGGAGGAAACAGCACATCAGGTAGGAATCATTGTTCGTTGACCGCTTGTTATTTGCAAAACTCACAACTTCATGGAAGCGCAAAACTAAATCACTGGAGCACCCATTTGATGACTCAGCAAAAATAATGTCAAAACAAAACAAAACAACAACAAAAAAAAAAAGACAAGTCAAATTTAAATGTAATAAAATGCAAAAAATGAAAAATAAATAACATGCAAAAGATTTTGTGGATAAATTTGATATTTAATATTTTTCCTAATTGTCAAAAAAGTCTCTGACTAACAAGTTAGTGTGTGTGTAACCAAAGCCTGATTCCTCCACGTTGTCAACAGCTATTAAACACATCAGTGGGTCACACATTTAACATTGTTTATTTACATTAATATTATTTGTGATTTTTCCTTTGTTTTGTTTTTTACGTTTTCAGTAGAAACCTTCGGACTGACAACAAGCACTGTTGGTAAATTCCATAATTACACAGAACACAACGATACAACACAAAGCTTGTAATTGCGACCTCGTCTCACCTACATTTACAATAATTCTTATTCTTGTGTGAATATTTTTGTTGATCCTCACACAAACTGCCCTGATCACAGCTCACACCAGCCACTAATTAACTAAAGCCCGAATGATTTTCTGTCTGTGATTCAGTACAATGGTGAATGATTATTAAATGACCTGGCACAGTGTAGTGACTGTGTCTCCTCTTACAAATGAAAAATGTATCAACAGGAACAATTTCTGACAACACAAACAGTGACTGTTCGCCCGTTGCTGTGGGTTAAACTTTGCTGCGCTCGTTTGCATAAATGTGCAATATTTTGTTTTGACTTACGGTTGTATCTCTATTTAAAAAAAGAAGAAAAATGAAAAATCAATATATGGTCTTGCACCAAAATTTTGCTTATGGATTGAATGTAATGAATGTCGACAGCCTTTTTCCTCAGGTTCTGTTTTTGCAACAAGCTGTAACTGCATTTGTGTCAGTCCTGTCAGCTCTGTTTCAGTAAATGCATATACTGTACACAGTTACCTACGTTTTGTGCCAAGTGATTCAGTTTCCTGTTTGAAACCACTGACTGAGACATTTCAATTAAAAGTACATTTGCTTTCTGTGGAAAGACTCACCACATCACAGGGGGAAACAAAAATCACTGTCTACTTGAAAAGAAAAAGAAGAACCTACAGTCTGCTTGTTCTTGCTCAGGTGCTCTCGCTCTGTACGTTACTGATGGACACGTATGTTCCCTCAACGTGACACAGCTGCTTGCGGAGGCACAATGCACACGGGCCTGACGCAGAGGACGAATTCAGCAAACCCAGCAGTGGCTTCGAGTGACAGCAGATCTCCTAACCTCCGGGACGTGCACTGTGTGTATTCGTCTTTGTGCGTGTTGCTGGTTGAGATGGTGAAAAGCGTCTTCGCAGCAAGTCCAGCTTTGCTGAGTGTTGGTGGGAAAGTTCTGTGTTTTATCGAACCATCCATCCATCTACCCCACCCTCCTCCTCCTGACTGTGTGGCTCTACATCAAAGGCCGAGGTTTTGCTCTCAACATTGATTGGGACACAACAACTCCTCCGTTAATAAAGACTTTTCACTGCTGTCAACCCAGTGGTTTACTAACATATAACATCTGTATAGACGTTTAAATAAAAATGTACACAGTATCAGATCAAAGACATAGAGAGATGTCTACAAACTACAGAACATGTTGACATGGACAGAGTGGAGTTGTATGTGCTGCAGTTCAGGCAACAGAGGGAAGAGAGTCATCTGAAGTATTACACTTACACCCATGTTTGAGGTCTGGACCGACACGGATAACTGACCGTTGACCGTAGCTCACTGATCCAAAACCCATCGTGGTGGATGTTGCCCCACAATAAAATGCAACTATTCGTTATAATATGCTGCTTGTTAACCAGTGGGCAGTCTGCTCTTTCTGTTGAACAAGACATCTGCATTTTATCATTCAAATTTGACTCAGTATGTAAAGATTACCCAGTTAGTGAGTGAATCTAAAGCCGTGTTTCGACCAGGAGCAGTTCTTCACAAACTAAAAGGTTCCTGTGGCCCATTGTTGTCTGTGTTTCCATCACGACCTTAAGCCCCAGGAAGATCATGCAAATCAGGCCAATGACGTGGGGAAAAGCAATGGAGGTAAATGCACTACACCTCCAGTCCAGTAGGTGGCGGTAAGAAGAAGACCAAGCTGCAGCCGCGGGTTTTTAAACGTGGCAGGTGAAATAAAATGCAGCGAGTACTTGACCAGTCAGAAATGTTCAGCACCACAAAACCACACCTCGCAAAGTTCCTGAACCTTCGGAAAGTACTACCCCCCCCAACCAGGGACTTTTTTGGGGGTTGATCAATTACCCCGGAACTAAATTTAGACCCTGGTTCCTGCGGTTGAAACGCACATAGTTCCTCAAAAAGGTTCCTGGTGCCTGGGGAAAGTTCCTGCGGTGGAAACACACCTCAAGCGTTACCAGGAACGTGGTGCAGCTGCCTCAAAGCAGACGGCATTATTAGAGATGGCCACCTGGATACCTCGGGTCACCTTTTGTTGTGCGATGATGGATGTGGAGGCAGCATCAGCCCTCAGGTGACACAGGTGATGGGCTCTTCCTTATTACAGGGCTAATGGGAGAGAGAGCTGTGAAAAAGGCATCAATCGTTACCCACCACAACCACCAAGGTCAGTGAGATCACAAATTAACCAGCCTCTCTTTTCTTCTGTGGTTTCCTTCTGCCTTTGCTCTTTACTCTGTCTGCTCTGTTTGTTTTATCCTCCTGTTTCTTTCTTCCATCTCCTGTAAGAGCCTGTAAATACTCTAATCACTCCAATATGTCATTCAATAATTAAATCTATTGTAACATTTTACTTTTCTGTTTCAGCACTTGAATTTTGGCCTGTTTGAAACCGAAGTAACTCACTGATTTACTGTAATTCCATAACCGATTGACCAAGCTTTTATAGGTTATATTCAGATATACAGTCAGACAGTGACTTCTAAAGGTCTGTTGTTGAAAGGGAATCCTGCAGGTCTACTATATTAGTCAAATCAAGAAGCAATTACTTCATCATGTGCACTGGGTTCTTGTTGTAAAGTATCAGTATTCATTTCCTGATGCGAGTGTGAGATAAAAGCTGTCCTTTAGCTCCATGAGGCCTTGATTGATTCTGTGACACTCCCGGTATAATGAGAAATGGCTGTAGGAGAATATCAATGGCAGGGATCTCAGAGGTGGCCGAGGAAACACCAGCGCTCGAGTCTTTCAACTTTGAACAAAGGACAAGTCTGGGTGTGAATGTTGACAGACAGACAGTTGTTGCATAGTGATGCATCAGGGACAGGCGTATTCGACCTGCCCTTTATGTAACAAAGTATATTAATTTTAACTGAATCAGGTTGAATCTTCCACTCAGTGAGCAGCAGGGTCCAACGAGTGTTCCCCTGCTGCTCATTGCACCTTCATGCTATGGGTATAGGAGTTAGTGATAGTTTATACTTATGATAACTAGATCAGATTAGATATTGTTAGACACTGGATGCTCTATACATTTACAGCTCAGGATCTATGTTTAAAAAAAAAAAAAAAAAAACTTTTTACTTTGTGTTTCTAGGAAAAACACTTTTTGTTTGGCGTGTGTTTTTACAGCCTGTGTTTCCCTCCTTGTTGATTGCCTGCCCCACCCTAATGTGTTTCACCTGTGTTCAATTACCCCTGCCTCCTTTGTGTATATTTCCTGTATCTATTGCCCCTGTGTTCCCAGTTTTTGGATCTTCTCCTTTTTACCACCAACTCCTTTATTAAGTCTGAATTTGTGTCTTTAACACTTCCTGACCTGACAGGAGATCCGTCCAATTACAGATTAAAAACTGCGTTGCTCTTTGTATTACATTCTGTTATCAGAGATGACATACAGAGATGAAAGAGCAGACTCCAGAGCACCTGTCTCCAAATTGGACGACCTGCTGAGTGCTTAAGGGTTAACATTTATTAAATACATCCGTTCCTTGTCCAAATAGTGTTTCCTCATTGTGTTTGTTGAGCTGCACACAAGTTGTATAAACTGCTGGGTGTGTGTTTGAGCAGTAGGCAGCGGTCTTGAAAATTAAGTCTGACTAGATTGTTCCTGGCTGTCAAAGGTACTGAAATTTGTTCCTGAGCCCCTGGAAAGGTGGGAATGGGCTAAATGTGATAATTCTGCAATATACAAGTTATCGCAAGAAACACATTGTTACATCACAGCATCTGGGGACAGTCGATGTTGATGTGATGATGATGTTTGGACACAGCAGCACGTGACTCACTCAACTTCATAAATAGCTTTTATAAAGTGATTACATGTGAATTTTCCCGGGACAGCAGAAGAAAAATTAGCAGAGAATTAGTGCTTATCCCAGGATATAAGACCAACATACAGTGAAGAGTGAGAAAAGAAGAGACACTGGAAGGAAACAATAGAAATAAGTGCAGTTTCTCGTGAGTTCTTAGTTCAGTCCGGACTTAAGCCGAACAGAAACACTCCCACACACGAGGCTAACAGCTTCCTTCTGTACAGTTGATGCTGTGGCTGTAAGCGCAAACAACGAGGCACTCGAAATTTGTAAGTTTTGCTATTGCTACATAGCCAGCGTTAGAACTCTGTCACATCTTTTCTTCTTCTTCTATCTGAAGTTACGATGCTAACCAGCTCACTGTAGCCTCCAACCTGCCCCGAAGATGTCTCGCTGCTCACAGGGCGAATTATAATCTCTTTTATTATAGACAGCGATGGCCGAAGCTCAAGAGACAATCATCACCACGTTCAACAGCAGAGAAAACTTACAAACAGCCCCTCTAAGGTGACTTGTCAAGACGGCCAGACCACCGCCCACAAAGCATTCTGCACACACTAATTAACTAAAGGTACGATTAATTACTTAAATGCTCCTCTGTGTGACCGATACTGTATTATATATCCTTATGGATTATTTGTCCCATCAGTGTGGCCAGTTTGTCCTCCAGATATTGGTTCATACCCTTTTTAACTGAGGAAGGTTAGATTGGTTACCGCAGAGTTTGTATATTTATATTTTTATGCTTCATGGTTGGAACTTACCACAGCTGCCTCTGCTTCTTCCTCCTCTGCCTTTCTCTGCTTTTCCCAACTCCTCCTTTGTTTTTATTCCCACAGGTCCTCTATGTACGTGGAGCAGAGGCAGTAGGCTCTTTAAGTGGAATCCAGTGCTCACCCTCACAGGTGCTGCTTGTTATCTCATTACCCAGGTGCGTTTCATTGGTCGTCATAGCTACCCTCAGTGCTCCTCTCAGCTATTATTGTTTGAGCCTCTCTGTCCTCCAGTCAGTGACCCTGGGACTGATCGGTGACAGGTGATACTGGTGTACGTCATCGGTCATTGATGTCACTTCACGACAGAGGACCAGAGTCACAGAGTGACAGGGGATCTCATTTGGCAAATGTGAACCATAAATTAGCTGCAAAGAATTTTGTCTTTGTTTAGCCAGCGTGCCTGATATATATCTGAGCCGCTCCAATCACTCAGCGGGAGAGAGTGTCAGCGTGTCAGGATGCTCTCCGTCTGAACATCTGGCACACTGGTTGTGTGTGTTAATTAGCAGCTGCAGAGGTTTATGGTCAGCCAGAAAATGAAAGAGCCAGGAATCTGTTGTGACGAGAACGAGGTGTGCATGCCCACACTTCACTCCTTCTCAATCAGAGAGTAACAGAAACCAGGGGTGTAAACAGCAAACACCGAGATGGCACATGAGGTGCAACTGCAAGAGAATGCATGCGAGGTTGGTGAATGTGCACAACAACAACAACAAAAAAAAAGAAACCGTCAGTCATCAGTCATCATTTCTCCTGCTTCATACACAGGGCTGGAGGCAGCCTGAATTTCCCCAGTGCATCTCCAGTCCCTTAAGAAATAGTTTGTTAGCAACCAACAGTAGCTACCACTTTTGAATGGTTATTATTATTATTATTATTATTATTGTGATCATTGTTGTTGGCGGTGCAGTGGTTAGCACTGTCGCCTCACAGCAGTAGAGGTCTGGGTTAGAGTCTGTGTGGAGTTTGCATGCCCCCCCCCCCATGCTTGTGTGGCTTTCCTCTGGGTACCGTGATAGACTGGTGACCAAGGTATAACCCGCCTCTCACCCAGACCATTATTATTATTATTATTATTAACATTATTATTATCATCATCACATTTTTGGTATTCAGTGGTATTTTCTGTAAATTTTACCTCCCTGTGAGATCAGTGTTTACAACACCTTGTCCGTGTCGCCCAGGTAACAGCAGCAGCAGCAGCAGTCCTCCATCAGTGTTGACAGTAGCTGTGATCAGCCATCGCTGTGAGCTTAAAAGCACTTTGGCAGTGGTCACAGCCTGGTGCACAGTCAGTGAAGATACAGTTGCGTGTGCTGTGCAGTGAAACTGAAACATATTTGTTGCATCAGATGGTGTGAAATGAAAAACTTAAAAAACGTGGCTGAAGCATGTCAAGTGTAGAGCGTCTGTAAGCCGTCTCCACTCTGCCGGTCATGGACGACTTATGAGGCGATGAGCCCCTGGGGACAGACATTAAAGCCCCCACCTTGAAAACTAACAGAGCTTCAGAAGTTCTTTTACTCTGAGATGAAGAGAGGCAGTGTAGAGCCTGTCCAAAGCTTCCCGCCGCAGGAGTAGTCTGCAAAATTTATAAAAAAATATGACACAAAATACAACAGGACAGTAAATGAAATATTACAAGAAACCATCAAAGAAATCTTGTGGCGCACGATTACACAGCTGTCAAACATAATGAAGTTATTTTAGCCATTTTAAGGTGGACCTACTGTTGTGCTAACTGTTTGACTGTGAAACCGTAGCATGTAGGAAAAATATGATACTAAAGATAAATATCTGCATGCATTCAGTATGGGCAGATACTCAATATCAAAGGGTGTGAGAGTGGTCCAAGGCAGGAGGGGACAGGACATGGCCCAAGATGGCATTGGTTATTGGGGGGGTATCCTGTCACTCACCTCCACAGTGGTTCGGCCTCACTACTCATCACTATGTGTTATTATATTATAGTTGTTATTGATATATTATATCTGTAAAGGCCCTTGATTAAAGGGTCAGGAGCACGAACTGTGATCAGGACAACTCTGACTGGGCTCTATTACTGTTATTTCAAAAATATCTCTGGATTAGGGGCCTGGAATAGAATTCTGATGGAGAAACAATAAATACCTTCGTTAAAATGTATTTTATTGGATAAAGATCTAAAGGTATTGAGTCTAAAAACACTAAAATCAGCGTTAAAAATAGGACCCTGAATGGTAAATATGTTCTGCTCGGGTCGACTAAAAGTAGACACTTTCTGTTCATCAGTCAGACCTTTTATTCTGACATTTCCTAGAATATTTAAAAAAAAAACGAAATTTAATTATTGGAAGACAACCTCAGTCTGTCCAACTCTCACTGATGGCACCTGCAACAACAAATTATACACCTACAACCTGTAATCTAACAGTAAATGTATTTTGTGTTGCTCCTTAACCCTTTTTAAACAGCATGAAGTCGTGGCAGCAGTTCACCTGCATCTAATGCTCCTGCAACACCAGCACAAAACACAACATACATGTGTCTGTGCTGTTATCACATCATGTGAAATACAAGACTGAAACTGTGGTCATATGAAAAATACATACACACATACTGAAAACACACTACAAAGGAAGAAAGAGACATTTTGCTTTAAATGCAAATTCGGTACTCACGTCCCGTTGATTTCAGCGCCCACCTGCTGTGGCTTTGAAAGCCTATCACTGCTTCCTCAGCCGCCACAGCAGCATGAAACGTCTCATCTCCACCCTAATGTAACCGCTGAGAGGAACGTTGTATAACATATTTACATGGTCAATCTAATGTCTCTTGCTTTTTGCTGATAAATTCACAATGCACTTTTGTTGACCACAAACAGCACAAAAAAAGAAAAAAAAAATACTGCTCAACATTTCCCATAAACACTTGAAAAAAATGATGATAAAGAGAAAACATGCTGGATAATGCATGTATATGCCGGCTGAGCCGGGCTTTTAAAGCTTATGTGTGCAGGATAAGGGTCAAGTGCACCCCCTAGCATTAAAATGCAGAAGCATAACAGCTGGAAGCACAATAACTTCACAATGCTGTATAGACACCAGGCGATCCAGGTCTCTCGATATGTTTGCTTTACAAACCTGAAGCTACGCTGAAGTAAAATGGCATAAAGTTATCAGTATACCTTAAAGTATAAATGGGAATAATGTATTTTAGGATAGATTCTTCCATTGAGGCAATTGAGTGGGAAAGGGGAGATACAAGCCTTTTTATCTGATTTCACACATTTTTTAAATGCCTCCAAGGTTCAATCCACTCCAGTTCATTTCTTATCCATTTAAGACCAAATGGTCAAGTATATGTATTTTATGCTTTGTAACACAAGGTAAGTTGAAAAGTTTAGAGAAACTAAACCCTCTGAGCATCATCAGCCACCAACCTGCATCACCAGCTCCGTCTTTAGATTTTCAGCCATTGTTGCAGCCTGGATTAGACCTCGATGAAACAGAATCAAGATGATTTAATCCACTAATTCAATTAAGGCCGAGGAGCCAAACAGACATTAATCCACTCCTGTGAGCCACAGTCTGAATCTGGATCTCTGCTCTTGAATGAGAGATGGGATCGGAGCGGACATGACCACGCAGGAATCATATAGGAGACTGATAAACTGTTCACAGGCTGTTAGTGGCACATGTAGACAGCATGTTCAACAGTTTAGCAGATGACACAAGATCATCAAGAGCAACAGTGACAGGTAAAACAAGCAGTTACCTGGTGCACAGACAAGAATCTAATGCTCAGCAAAAAAGTTGAAAACCCATCAATTCATTATTGTCTTAAGGCATAAACCCCACCCCAAAAACCCCCATCCTCATTAACAGTGATCCCATATGAAAAAAACAGCTCAGCAAAGTCTGATGTTTCTACAACAGCTCACAAAATTTAGAGCCAGACAAATGTCTCCATTTATTTCAATAACTGAAACAATTTTAGTAATTTTGTTAACAAAAGCTATGATGTAATATGTGTATATATGGCATTCTCATTAAACACCACCTTTGACTACATGCAATATCGTTGACGAGAAGTCAGGACTAAAATGCTGCTTAAAAAATAAAAAGCTTTACCAAAATGGTCACGTATATGTATTTTATGCTTTGTAACACAAGGTAAGTTGAAAAGAGTGAGAAATGTACCAGAGATGTGGACTCAAGTCATCAATCTGATGACATTAGATTGACTTGAACGTCAGTGGCGGGTGACATGGACGTAGGAGCGGGCGATGACGCCAAAAGATTATATGACTATCTTCTTGAGTAGAATTGCAATCCCTAATCTGAATCATGAGATTTAGTTGAAATCATGTGATCATCTGATTGGTTGTAAATAAACCCTGTCCCTTCAACCGATGCTTCGTTCTTCACCCACACTTCTGTCTTCTGTTCACGAATTGTGTCAAAACCAATCACACTTTTTGAGGGTTTGTTTGGACAGAGCTGTTATTTGTTTATGAGCTGCTATACACAAGTATTTTAACTTGAAAGTTCAGTCACTGCTAACCAGCTAGCCCCAGCTAATCCTGCCTTGGGTTTCCCCATGTTGCACAACACAGAGTAGAGTGCATAACACAAAGGCACAGTCCTAACAGCAGCGGCACGAGTTTGAGTCCAACCCGTTGCTGCATATCATCCTCTCCCTCTCTCTCTCTCTCCCTCTTTCCCTTTCCTGTTGCTATAGGAATTAAGGCAAAAAAAATATTGATCAGTCTGGCTGGGCTGAACTTGTTCAATGCTTTTAACTTCAAAATTAACAACTGGGCACTGAACAAGTGCGTCCTAGCCAAGTTCATCACTTTTTTGTGTCCCCTGGAAACACTTCCATTGTGTTGTGAGTATTTGCAGCGCATGAGTTGTCAAATTGATGTTTTCTTAAGTTGCAGTGTGGCGAGCTCTCAGGGTCGCGGTATCCTGCTGACGGATAGCAGCTCCTCCATCTTGGACAGCAGCTGATGATGGTGGTTCTTGCTCCGCTTAGGTGGAGAACTGGTTCATGTAGTGCTACACCAAGCTCGCCGAAGCTGCAGAGCAGAACAAAGACCACTGTCGTTAGCTGCAGTTAGCAGGCTAGCTGAAAAGTCGAGCATATGCCAAAGTCAGATCGCCCACCTCTACTTGGACTTTAGGCTTTTTACATGGACTGATCTCATATCCTCTACAGGACCAGAGATTATAAATGACATAGTTGCATAAGCAAGCGGGAACGGTGTGTTTGGCAGCGCAGACCAGACAGAAAAGCAGATGATCACATTTGGATGTAAAGACCTCTGTGGTTAACAAAGAAACATTTGGTTACCAGGGTAACCCCATTTCTCTGAAAATTGGTCAGAGTTTTTAAGGCTACTTTGCATCTTTTCATTTGGAAAGTTGTTTCCATTCAGTTGGTGTTTATCACGTCGTGGTGGACCTGCACCTGTTTTTCACATCGGCTAACAGGCTAACACGTCACGGAGTGTGTGGACATGTAGATAGCTAATTACCGTCTTTCTCTGTCATGGCTACCGCTGCTCAGGGGAAGGGATGTCGCGTCCTGCCCTTGCCCGGCTGCCTGTGGTTTCACCGTCTCGGGGAGAGACCCCCATCCCCTCCGCATCACCTGTATGGGTGTGAAGCATGCTCAGGCGTCGCTCACGGATGATGTGTGAGCAATGCAGCACCATGCCAACCAGGAAACTACAGCACAGTCCACGACATGCAAAACATTCATCTCATTAATTATAAATCACTGTTTTGCAAGTCACATGTAAGTCTCAAGTCCTGGCGGTTTAGCCCAGAGCCAAGTCAAGCCAACAGATCTCACATCAAGACCAAGTCCTAAACTTAAACGTGCTTCAAGTCTTAACCTTTTCACTCTGCAGCCTCTGCTAAATCAAAACCATTTAAAAATGTTTACACAGCAGTAAGTGTAGAGTAATTTAGCATTCATCACTTTCAATTAAACTTTGTAACATTTAACAGGGAAGTGATCAGGTGTGGCATAAGATGCTTTCAAAGACATGCAGTTATTATACTGTTAAATTAACAGGAAAAGAGCAACTGCGGAGAAACTAAACCCTCTGAGCATCATCAGCCACCAACCTGCATCACCAGCTCCGTCTTTAGATTTTCAGCCATTGTTGCAGCCTGGATTAGACCTCGATGAAACAGAATCAAGATGATTTAATCCACTAATTCAATTAAGGCCGAGGAGCCAAACAGACATTAATCCACTCCTGTGAGCCACAGTCTGAATCTGGATCTCTGCTCTTGAATGAGAGATGGGATCGGAGCGGACATGACCACGCAGGAATCATATAGGAGATTGATAAACTGTTCACAGGCTGTTAGTGGCACATGTAGACAGCATGTTCAACAGTTTAGCAGATGACACAAGATCATCAAGAGCAACAGTGACAGGTAAAACAAGCAGTTACCTGGTGCACAGACAGATTCTTGTCTGTGCACCAGGTAACTTCTTTTAGCAGAGAATCAACTTTAACGTTAAAGCGTCTTTTCACTGATGACCCACGCTGCCATTTGGCTGAGACGCAGATGTCTGTGGCAGAAACTGAGAGAGATGTGAGGTCACCGTGTTCTTCAAAAATGAAAGGAAAGCAAATAACACTGTGATATGTTGGAATAAATTCCTAAATGTCATTAGAGTAAAAGGAGTGAGTCTGGAAATGTTCTGCAGTGACCGGGCATGGACTTGGCTGCTGCATGGTGTTGTATCAGTATGCTCAGAGCAGGAACTGCATCATTTAAACACTGAGCAGAAATGCTGTGTGGCAGGAGAGAGTTGTGAGTGATGAAGACAGACCAGAGAGGGGGAAATAAAAACACACTTGCTCTCTAAAACCCTCCATTAGCTGTCTCAAGAGGAGCCTGAACACAGGCAGAGAGTGTGTGTGTGTGTGTGTGTGTGTGTGTGTGTGTGTGTGTGTGTGTGTGTGTGTGCGTGCGTGCGTGTGTGTGTGCGTGCGTGTGTGTGTGCAAGCACACATCCTGTCTGCCTCTGTTTTAAATTTGGAGAACTATTCACTTTTTCTCTCAACCTGTTATATCTGGTTTGGTAAATACATCTTTTTCTAAGAAAAGAAAAAATAAAAAACTGAGTTCTCTCAAGTGTCATTAATATTTATTCGTGCGCGCTCTCCGTGGAAACTCTAACCCACGTCTGTAAATTTTGGAGACAAGTGGAATTGACAGCAGATGGTGAAGTCGTGAACTGAAGTCAGATTTTTATAATGTTCCTTTTCACAGGTTTAATTTCACCTCATATCAAACCAATAATCACACTCCCACGATGTGATGAACACCCTGGTCAGCTGTGTGTCTTTGTGCTCGTAAGACACTAAATATTTAATCATTTAAAAAAGATAGAGACCAACTCAAGCCGTGTTTACATCTTTGACTCATTATCAAACTATTAAACGATTGGTATGGGCTCAGAGCTCAGAGGAGAGGTGAGGACATGTGATGCTCAAAATCACGGTAAGTGCAACATCCAAATCGCAGGAGCTGCGAAAGTAAAATGTGTCACAACAGACTATAGATGAAACAGTGTGGTAATACAGAGACGCTCCGGCCTATAAATCATACCAGCTGGGTGTAATGTTACATCCGACTTAAAGTGACAGGCTACGACCAACGTAAACTTTTACGTCTAGTTTGTACCCAGTGATACTTCGACAACCCGCTCTACCTCCTGAGCCACAGCTGCCCCGTAGTATCCATGGTAACAACAACAACAACAACGATGCCAGCTCGTCTTGTTTACAGAATAAACAACAAAAGGGCATCAGGACGAGAAAGTGAGCTGACTGGGAGTTTCCTGTTTGAGCTGGAGGAGGGGCTCTGCCCTCAGCTACGACATTGGACAGAAACACTGCCCCCGCCCTGCAGGTGCTGATTGTGCTCAGATTTCACAATACTGTGGGTTAGGGTTAGATATGATCAATGTACGTTGGACAACTGAATGTCAGACTATTAGAAGACTGTCCTTGGATCGTCAGTGCTCCCCCCTAGGCGTTAGTATCCACCTACCCACCCAAGAAGAAGCAGTAGAGACCCAGCGGTACCTGGTATTGTCGAGTGCATTGATGATTCTAGTGTTCGTCTATATTATTTTTCTGTTTCTTTTCCTTTTCTATTGGTCTTCATTATTCAGATTTTCCAGCTTGTTTTGTTGCTTAGCTACAATCATGGCTTTGTATGTATTTATATGGACCAGCCACAGCGAGTTAAGACCTGCTCTTTTACACCCAGCTGTTGCACTCTGCTCCAGATGTAAGGGAACATGCTTGTTTGGTTCAGACCGCAGCAAACATGAAAATTAAATGCAAAATTTCCCCAAATTGTGACTCCTATTGCAATATCTGTCAAGGCAATCACAATATGATTTCTTTTCACATATCCGTCGGCCCTGGAGCCAGTGATGATACCAGAAATCATCAGGTGGCAGATTGCGAAAAGGTCTGACCTTCCCTTCCCCCAGTGACTCTGTTCATCCTGATTTCTTTTCATCACAATTTAATGATGAAATACTCAGAGAATTTCTATGTTGAACTGGAGCTTTGTGAGCAGTGCACCAACTATGATTTTCATTCAACTTTTTCTGATGGTTTGTTTATTTATTTTTCTTTGGGACAAAATTGCTTAAGTGAACATGTCTGTGCTGTCGGGGGCAGCAGGTGCACAGATCTGCAGACACGGTGCTGGCACACACTTCCTGCCCTCTGCAGTCACCTGACACCTCTCCACCACCTGCACTCACCACCAGCTGTGCATGTGAGAGGAACACTGACATTTTGGAGTTAAATAGTGGGTTCGTTGCAGTTTTAGATATTGAGAGTGTGATTTAATCAGCTGTGTACACCTCAGCGTAGATGATTAACTCCACGTCTGAACACACGTCTGTTGCGTTAACAGCTGCTGCAGCCGTCAGTGTCTCACAGTCTGTTCTCACTCAATATTCATCAACAGACACAACATCGTTTGCATTGACTGTTTATGGTTAATTCAGAGTTTTTGGGTGAAATGTTGCAAAATTGTGCTTCATAAAGTGAAATTTGTGGAGAGGTGTGTCCGTGTGTGTGTGTGTGTGTGTCTGTGTGCAGTGCATTTTTATAAATAAAGCCACAGATGATGTTGTGCCCGAGTCGATAACCACGTTGTGAAGCTGCAGCTGAAGAGCCAGAGGTGAGCGTTTCCTCCTGACAGCTAGAGCCCTGTTGTCCTCGAGAAATGATGTTTACATTCAACTAATTTGCATCAATAGGTTTTAAAGAAAATTACATTTTGACTGTCGTTCATTTGTGTGCCTGGCGGGTTGCAAAGATGTTGAGCCTGACTGTATCAGTAAATCATTTCTGCGAAAACATCTGATCCTGCAGCACAATATCCACAGTGACTGCAGCTTTACTAAGCTTCTTTATCATTACATTATCTCTCTAGATAATCTTAATTTTATCAGATGATGGAAATGACAGATGACGAAAAATTTGGACATGGTGTGCCAAGACCTTTACTGTGGGGAAAGTGCAGTTTTTTACCAACTTGTGGAGAGGAATCGAGCTCTATTGTGCTACTGGCAATCTGATTTCTACACACAAGGTGGAACGCACTGCTGAAATCAAACTCTACATCTTGGTTCTGTGGAATAACAGGTGATAAAGTGTGTGTGTTACAGTTCAGTGATTTCTGGACCCAAATGACACACACACACACACACAGAGTAGGTGCAGTGAAGATACTTTAATGATGAAAATAAACAAAATGATGAGTGGATCGGTGGGGAAAAAGAAACAGTAACTCTGAGCAGGTTTCAGGCTCAAAGCAAAACACTGGGGAACAAACGCAGGAACAAAACAGCACGAGGACCACGAGGGATCGTACACAGGAAACACAAGCTGAAGCAGAGCTGAACAGACGAGGTGGGAGCACAGAGACGGGATACACAGGGGAGGCAGGGAGAGTAGGACACAGGTGAAACACGTCAGGGCGGGGCAGACAATCACAAAAGGAGGGAAAACCAAAAAAAGTCACTTAAAGGGTAGACTATGACCATGTGTGTGTATTATTACAGTGTTACAGTTTTTTAACTTTAAAGCAGCTATAATCAATATCGTTATAACAGCAATGAATCAAAATTTGTGAAATGGGTCTAGCGATGAACTTTGGTGAATTATCACCTGAGTTTTACAGTCAAACAGGTAAAGGGGTTGGTAATAAACAAAAGCGTAGGTTGAAGCGCACAAGGAACACTATACAAAAACCGCTGTAACTCTGACACTGAGGCAGAGAAGCTCTGGCACAGAAGGAAGGGAGGACACAGACTTAATACACTAGGAGAGGGAGGACAATGAGACACAGGTGACGGGGCAGGCAATCACACAGGCGGGAAACTTGACAGGAAGTGGATCTGAAAAAATGACAGTGAACTCAAATATAGAAAATGATAATGGAAAATTGGTAGTGTGATTGGGAAGGAGGGGTCAGCAGCAGGATATGGAATATAACATCAGGAATAGAACATATCAACGCTCTGAGGAGAAAAGAAAAACACGAAAATCAAACTGTGGAGAGGTCCTCTCTGTCCACAGCGCACTGACCCTCCTCCATTGTCCTGGAGACGGAAACACAGACCAACCCCGTGTGCTGCTTCCACACACATTTTATCCCCTGTCACCTGCTGTCTGTGGCCAATCAGGGAGGCCTCTGTCATGATGGCTGATTCCACACAAAATACGTATTAATCAAAATATCAAATCAAGAAATATGGTTAAGGACATTAATAAACAAACCAATACCAAAATGAAGCCAGAAGCAGTACACTTCCTTTTTCAAAGGGTGGAGGGAGGAGGCTCCATGACACGTGGCGTGTGCATGGTGGCTGCGGCACGTCTTGGTTTTCATTTCCATGTTAGCAGGTTAGAGTGGACACACTGTCAGTGGCTGCGTCGCTCGATCTAGAGATTTGATGTTTTGCTTATTTTTCCAGCGTGACGCACGACACCAGCAGAAAGACAGGGAAAAGACCTGTTGACGTCATATTGATATCATATCAGAAATATTACGTACACTTACACCTTCCACTATAGTTTGTCGAAGCTGAATCTGAATATGATACAGACATGAAAAACACATTTTCTGTCAAAATAAATCAAAAATTAATTTATAATGAAAAGAAATCCAACATGCCAGTAACCTGCAAACTCTGTGTGGAGAGACAGAGCTGCAGCAGCAGCAACGCAACAGACACACACACGCAACGCAGGCAGTGTGTTTCCGGTATTATAGTCAGCTCATTGTTTGGCCGAGTGGTCCTCAACTTCACAGCTCTGGTTCACTCTCACCTCTCTCATAGTGTTGATCACTGCTGCAGCATTCGACTGCTTTCACAGAAAAACATTGTACACAACCTGCTCAGCAGCAAACACACAGCAGAGCTGAATATGGAATAACTGAGATTTTATAAAACCTTTGGCAGACAAGGAGTGTTTTCATTGGTTCAAAGTGAAACCTCTCAGTCAGCTCACTGTCTAGAGTGTTTGTCCAATCACAGATGAGTCTGTCTCATCTTAAAGACTCCCTCCGATGAAAAACGTATGATGTTTTTATATAATACAAGACATATGGTGAGTGAAATGATCAGTCAACACTGTGACTGAGCGTTTCCATCTTGAACTGTAGTGAATCAATGATTCTGTCTCAGCCTGCTATGCCGATTTCTCACTCTCCACTCTGCCACACCTCCTAATCAGCTTCACTGTCTTCACCTGTTGCCCCCAGCTGCAGTCGATCCCCAATCAGACCAATATATATACATCCCCGGTTCACTCGCTCCTTGCCAGATTGTTCCCAGCGTCATGCTTGACTTTCAAGCCTTTATCCCCGGACTGACTTCCTGTTTTCGACTCTGCTTGCCCCTGACCATCCTGCCTTGTCTCTGCCCCGGTAAATACCTTAGCCTTCTGTCCCCGACCACGAGTTCTGCCTGTCTGGCGTTTTCCAGTTCCCTCGACGACATCTCCGGCCTGCTCCCTAACGCTCGGCACCGCCAGCCCCAGCCTTCGGGTCCAAGAACTTTCCCCTGTGTGTGTGAGCGGAGTCACCTCGCTCCACTCACCGGACCTCCGGCTCTCTAGCCCCGGACCCCATCCTCGACTCCTCATACCCACCTGTGTGTGTTCTCTCTGCTGGTATTTCAATAAAGGTCGTTTCCAACTATCCATCCGTTTGGTTGTGCTGCACGTGGGTCCTATCACACCCCGTTTCAGATTCAGAGTTTCATATGTCACAAACCTGAGGACCCATAAGGCTCAAGGCCTGATCCAGGTTTCTCAATCAGGAAGTAAAAGGAGATGAGCCTTTTCCTTTGTTTTGTGTAAACCATGTTACACAAATCATGAATCATAGCAGAGGATTTTTACAGAGTTTAAAACATTTCTAGAGAGAAACTTTAAAGCTGTTTCTCAGGAACACACAGATGACTCTCACACATTCACATCTCCACGAGAGCAGGTCAGGGTTTTTTGCTCACAGACAATCTTCAGGGCTCGGCTGCATTCTTTTTGCTAATTTCATTAATTACGAAGGTCAGCATGTACGCTGCATTGTGAAATGACAATTTCCAATTAGTTGAAAATGATGGGAAAAACAAAACCCCTGATACAGAAAGCGAGCTGTTCTCCTCTGCATATGGCAACATGCGCCTTTATGATGCGTAGCAGCCTGAGGCTCTCTTGTTGTTCCACACAACAGATCTCATAATGGAAAAGCTGAAATAAACTATAAATCCAGAGTGAGGAAAAAAAATAATACAAGGCCTCCCATCAGACAGCTTATAATGTCCTCTCACCTATGTGTCTTTTCTGCACAACCTTACATACGAGGGATGTGTACAGTATATACACTGCTGTCACAATGGATACACAGTCATTCTCTCTAGCTTCAGTGCAGTCAGTACTAAGATGTAAAAGGATATTTAAGATATACATACTTTACATCTCCCTCTGAAGATCAGAACAATGTGTTCTTAAAAGTGCTGCAGTTATGTAGACTTGTGTGACTCCACAGTCTGTTGCATGGAGGCCAAAGCTCTCAGCTCCACAGTCAGAGGTAATACATCTTGCTCTTACTCCATCAAGCAAATCTCTCTCCTGAATGTATTTTAAGGCCCTTTGATTTTGGATTTATTTTAGCCCTCTGTGCCAGCCCAACCACAGACAAGGAGCTAGTTTTTTTTTTTTTTCTTGGCTTCTAATCGAGGAGTCTCAACTGTATGTTTTTGTTTCATCGCATTTGTCCAAAATCTCACAAATGAAACAAAAGACTTTATCAGAGGCGGAAAGCGTTCCAGGAAATTCAGCAAAACAGATCAGCTTCTCCTGAGAAAACAACAACAGCAACAACAACAATCTTGGCAGCGTTCAAAGAGTTTTTAATCAAGAAAGGCAATGCATTTCCTGACTCTGAAACACTGGTGTGTATGTATGGTACATCTTTGCATGTTCATTTGCAACTGAAGAAGTGTGTGTATATGCATTATATCTGTTACCTATATTTATCTCTTATTGTGTTTGTGCAGTTAAATAATAAGAGACAAAAAAATAAGCCCCACTAATGGCCCCTAGAGGCTGCGTTAATTAAGTTACACAATTTAAATGGATTATTATATTTGTGTTGTTATTATGGGCTGAGCTTCGAGTGTCCACAATGGAAAGAGTTCACCCTCTGGGGAGCATAAAGGTTCCCTGTTAATTTCAGACCAATCTTCCTCTTGGATTTTGATAATTATTGTCTTTTACAAGTGGGAATTTCAGCCTGATCAGAGAGAGGAGAGAAGAGAAGAGAAGAGGTGGTAATTTACATAATCTGACACTTTGACTTAATCAGAACTCAGTGTTCAGACCAGAATTTGAAAGCAGATGCTTCTGGTAAACTCATTACATGTCCTTATTTATCCGTTTCAGCCTCATAACATTGCGTCACAGAAATCTACACATGGATTGTTATTTGACAGTCTCATTATTTCTCTGTAAATATTATGTATGTTGGGAAAGTAAAGCAACATAAAACCAGATGTAGTTGCTTAAACAAAGTTGTTTATTTCCAAGGAGCTTGGAAAATTGGTAAAAACAATAAATGATGTAAACTAAAAGGGGAAACGGAGCAAGTGGATGCTATTAAAACAGAGAACCAAATATAACCAAAAGACTCCAGATAATCAAGAGTGGAAACTAGCTGTCTAAAGGAAAACAAAAATGGAAATAAAACCGCTTTAACTACTTGCTCCTACTTTTAAAACACAAAAGCAGTCAGTTCGACTTTAAGTCTACGCTTGGCCCAGATAGTCCAACACCGGTGGTGTCTTCCAGGCCCAACATATCAGCATTGTAAATGTCACGTTAAATCTCTTTCATTTAATAATATTTCTTTTCTAATTCTAATTTTAGCTTCTTTTTCTAGCAAATATGCTTCGGAATTGAAAGGGTTGCTTTATATAACCATGAAAACTGAGTTAACCAATCAGATTTTTCTTTTGTTTTTGTCTCTAGGTAGATAAAAGGTTAGCTCACTCATTGGTTAGGACTTCATAACCAGGACAGAAGGCCTAACACCCACACAGCCGTGTGTTTGGTTAATTCACCTTCCCACTTTCTAAACAATCACATTCTGATTTATAGCGGGCAGAACCCAAAAAAATCACGGCTCTAGGCCTTCCAGAATACTCCGGGGATTTGGTCAGTGTTGAGTTGAATACTCGCAGTTCACCAGAGCTCAATACTAATGCACAAAGTTAAACCAGTTTATTTAACAAGTAACATAAGCTTAACAACAACTTCAAGAGTTTTGGGGGAACTCAAAGAGATATAGTTTGTCTTGTTGTCAAAAAGGGACATTCATGTAAAGTATCTCTGTTTCACTTTTCTTTTCTTTTATATTCAACATTTGCTTGTATTAAATACAGGCATACCTTTTTTAATTTGTAGATGACATCACTGATTGCAGACTGCCATCAGGTGTGTATTTATATCTGATACCTGTGGTAAAGAGTGGTCAAAGTGTCGGTATAATGTTAAGATCACTGGGGTGTAATATGGCACTGCCAGAGGGAGTTTATGGAGAACTTTAGCGAACACATCATTTATAGTGAATCTCCTGCTCAGAGCTTTGTTTCAGTCTGTGCATCTCCGCCGCTGTGCTGCACAGGATGTTGGACCTTTTTGTTCTGTCAAGGTGATTTGAGATCTGTACAGCAAAGAGCACAAAAACTAAAGGTCAATCATGGCCAGAGGGTAAACGCGCACTCATACACTGAAGTCTCAACTGCCCTTTGGACTTGACTCTTAGAAGAATTCCCTCATGCAATCTGACATAAGATGCACTATCCATATCAAGTACAGCAGCTGAAGTTGAGCCAAAGCATCCCAGCATACATTTTCCTCCACAGAGCAGCTGCATCACATGTTCTCTGACTGCTTAGTAAAGAGGGTTAATTCCTAAATCCTGTGTCTTCAGGGTTTTTCATAATAACGACAGATTATCAGGGGAGTCGTCTTTGCTTGGAGCTAAAATTACCATGTAGCCCCCAGTGTGCACACACTGCAACACATCACCAGCACACGTCTGGAAAGTTTAAAACTCGCTGCAAACTCACTTTAGAGAAACAAAACAGCTCTCCTGGATGTTGTTGTGACGACTTGACCGAATGCCCTTTAAATTACAGTTCCAGCAGAAAAGAAAAATGAGCCAAAACACAGTGGCTAAGTCTTGTATTTATGAAATATGAAGAAAATATTTTCTTCATACCCTGTTGGAATTTTACATTCATCCGTTTCATCTCTCCTTTAAAAGTTTTTACACCTGTTTTTGAAAAACAATGTATAAGATGTTCCACAATTTGGCTCCGACACTGAAGTCCGACACTGAATTTTGACAGTGTAGTATTACACACATGCTGGCCTCTAATGTGCTCAAACACCTGGAAATAGTCTGGTGCCATACTGGCACTGATTTCAGCAGCTAACCGGGGGCGCAGGTAGTATTAAAGAATTGGATTTGGTTTCTGGGTCTTGGCCATATGAACAACTTTGCCCCCTAACAGGTTAATCCATCCATGCAATCTGTGATAATGCATCAATTTTTGTAAGATAATTATGTTTCAGACATAATATGTTTGTGTACTGTGAGTATTTAATAGCATCAAATGTAAATACTAAACTACCTCAAAACTGTAATTTTGTATTTTGGATATAAAATGACATCACTTCATTTTATCCTTAAAGACATTTGAGTTAAACTGTCTAATAATTAGTGTATGAATGTGAGTTATGGGCAAACCTTGTTTTGTGAGGTCACAGTGACCTTGACCTTTTGACCTTTGACCACCAAAATCCAATCCGTTCATCTGAGTGAATGTTTGTCCATCTCATTCTCGTTAACGTGATATCTCAGCCTTCAGGGAACTTCTTCAAATTTGGTGCAAACAACCCGGAAACATAATGCCTCCTGTTCTGACTGTCACCAGTGCAGAGACATAAAAACAGATTCAGTTAGTAATGAAATGTATTGAGGTCTTTTATCAACCAGCCACTTTTTGAAATATCAGAAATCATCAACTGCAGATTTTACATAATTTACATATATCAGAAATAATGAGGGTCCTAGAACGGATCCCTGTATGATGCCACATGTTATTAGTCCTGGATTTGAAAAGACGCTTTCAATATCTCTTGTGAATACTGTGACTTAAAAAATGAGCATTTCTGTAGGTTATCACACACTATATCCTTTAATTTATTCCATAAGAAGAAATAAACACTGAAGTGCCCTCTGAAGGTCGACTCGAACCATGTCAGTATAAAACCCACTGTGCATATTGAACATGACTGTTTTTGTTTTTTTTTTCATCTCCTGGCAATAACAGCAATTATATCAGATGACACTGATTTCACCTTTCTGCATTTTCTCAGCTGGAGAGGGAGTCCTGCTCCGCCAGGTTTCTCGCCAGTTTCACAGACCAGTCAAGAAGACAAGTGGTCAAGGAGCCACAGCGTTGCACTGTGACACCCATCTGCAAAGTCATTACATTCCCAGATTAAAACCTATTACTAATACTGATTGCTAAAGCCCAATGAGGCATAAAAGGCAGTTTTTTTGCAATCAAGGGCGAAAGAGTGATGGACTTGAATGTGGAGCCAGAGTGGCGAGGTCGTCTCCGCTGGGTCGTGCTGAGAGAGGCAGCAACGGCTGAATGATGTTGTTTTTCTTTCCTTGTACTTAACCCATTTATGTTAAACACACAGGCCTACAGAGTGCAGTATATACGGCATGCATTATGCAGCAGTATCCCATTAACATCAAACCACCTTGTACTAATATGTAGTATAGAATTTAATGAATGTATGAATAGCACTGAAACTGTTTTAAGATTATTAGAGGAGCTGTGGTGCTTCTAATGGTACACACACACACACACACACACACGTTTATTTGTTTCCTGGCCTGAATTCAGAAGTGACGACTGGTCATTAGACAAATGAACGCAGTCATGTGTGAGTAAGTGGAGACTCGTTTGGGCCAAAGACTCTTCAATGTGGGTCAAGGGACTGCGCTGGTGTCTGATAATGATGTCTGCACAAACACTGCAACAATGCATACAGTGCATGTGGATGTCTGGTTTCGGGACCAGAATTAGACATGTGAGAATGTATGCACATCTCCACATCCAAGCTTTGATTAAAAAAAATTCAAAGAATTCTGTGAACAGATCATCCAAAATAAATCAAACAAGTTGCATCATTATTATCTGGTGCAGAACTGATGCTAAAGGAGAAGTCTGGCTTCATTAATAACTGTCGACACAACCCTTGTTTTTTTTTTTTGCGCCTTCGTCCTCCATTGTTGTCCACAAACTATTACAAACATATAACTGAGCAAATCTGTTGTAATCAGCGACATGTTCCTTCATTACCTTTAACAAACACTGTAGTTTAGTGTCAATCCATCCCACACACTGTCCTTCTGGAAATACTCGCCAGAGCACCGAACACTGATTAATCTGCTGCTTAAAATAATCCTTGAGTAACATATGGTAAAAACTGCGGTGACCAGCTGAGTTGGAAAATTACTGAGTTTAAAAAGAAAGAAGAAAATAACTTTAAAAAATGAAGCTTTATATTTGAACTGTTTCTTTTTTTGTTTAATGTTTTTATGCGTCCGCGCTGGGGACAGTCAGAGGATTATCGTTTTCAGTACGTTATTTTATTTCTTTATTTTTTTGCTATGTTAACTTGGTGGCGTGTTGTTTTAACTGTTGAAGGAGTCTTTCAGACGAGAGGTGAAACATCCTGAAGACCCTCAGGCAGGTCCAGTGACCTTTGTACGTCTCTCAGACATACCATGACCGTGTCAGCCTATCACACCTGCAGTATGTAAATGACCTCGCCTCGTGACCAAACAGCTGTTCTCTACATGAACAGCAGGCGAAGGGGTCGAATATCACTGACAAAGAAGACCGGGCTATTATCTGTATCAGACCACTCCAGTGGATGGTACAAGTATGTTCCCTTGAATTAAGTTTGTTTGCTACAAAACAAAAAGATTTACACTGTCCTCTATCTGATATGACCAGGAACTTCAGGACTAATTGCTCAGAGACCTAATGATGGGAGAATAAACGAGGGTATGGTCCACTGAGGGAGGGGTCCCCCACCAGAATGGCTGGGCAAATGAGATAGACAATAACAATGACAGTGGGATTAATAAATCAAGAAATGGAAACATGATTAGATAGGATTGATGGGATGCACAGAAGAAGTGTGCTGCCTGGTGACATCACTGTGTGTGTCACATGTGTTAAAAATGAGGACAGCCAGTCTCTCTCTCTCTCTCTCTCTCTCTCTCTCTCCCTCTCTCTCTCTCTCTCTCTCTCTCTCTCTCTCTCTCTCTCAGACACACACACACACAGGGATTCAGACAAACAGGACAGCAGACGGGCAGTGAGCGAAATGAGGCAGAGAGCCGGATTACCGGCCTCACACCTCGCACTTCCCACTGGATGATTTCTACCATATATCACATCTTAAAGAGAGGTGGCTCCCACCTCCTTCAGTTCCCACATTTTGAAGTTTCGGTGGATCATAATGAGTCAACAAGGCTGTCGTGTTCCTAAGGCTCAATAAGAAACAGGCAGTTACTCAGACTTCATAGTGTGAGACAATAGTTCACTGTTAAGCCACAACTATGACTGATAGTGTCCAGCTGGAAACACCGCTCCTCCGCAGGGCAACCAGGAGAAGGATGCAGGGAAAAGCACAGCTGCCCAAATGCAGTTCCAGACCCGGATGAGTGAAATGAGGCAAGAGGTTTAAGTGACCAACAGAATCTTCACACATATAGATTGAGACTATAGACTCAGATTATTCGTGTAAGGTGCGTAAATGTGTTGAAACCATGTGATACAGAGGGATATGTTCGCCCTGTGGGACCAGACATCTTCGGAAAATAGGTGTGGTATAAATCTGATCCACTAGTTGGCACTGTAACCTACTGCTCATCTTTTTCTCCTCGGGGATCATCGTGCTTTCGATAAATACTTCTGCCTGATTATAAATACTTCAGATTTCTGAGTAAATGTTGATTTTCCCTTCCGTACACATTTGTCTCTATTTATATTTCTATGTTAGAATTTAGAAATTTTCCTGTAAAATACGAGCCCATAGGTCGTCTGTGCAGCAGGTTATTATGGCTCATAAGTTACGTTTTGTTGCTAGGCGACATCTAGCGGCTGTAGTAATTATGACAGGAGGTCAACATGGGTCAACAAAACACAGGAATATCACACAGGAGAGCGGCGTTCCACTCCCATGTTAAAGTAGCAGTTTATGTTGTTTCTATTGTCCATGACCGTTCAACAAAGGTAACCATGACAACAAAGATCGTCTAATGTTGGAAGCAGATTTTTTTTTTTAACCCAAATCACAATCTTTTCCTAAAGCTAACCAAGCCATGACCGTTATTATAGCAACCATGGCAACGAAGTAAGGTACGCTGCTGTCGGTACAGTTCATGTGTTTATTATTGTAACCATGACAACCAAGGCATGTTACACCTACTGCACTCCTATGGGTCGTATCAGGAAAAAACAACCTGTATGGTTGTTTAGGGAAAAGAAATGTTGGTTTGCACTTGTACTTTAACGTAACATACGTCACCTTTTTAATAGTAATTTCTCAAATATAAGAAAACATGTTGGTGTCGTTGTTTTCATAGTGTGGGAAACGAACATTTTGGATTCAGTAATCAGCTTCTGTGATTCTGTGTTTCAGTTGTGAGGTCGTCGGATGAGAGCCAGCAGTCAACTGAGAGTCAACATTAAAGGGCAATGTTACGACACATGATTAATAATTAATGACGTATGACTAATTGAATCAACCTCCTCATTAGGTCCTCAGCTGCTGCTCTTTTGTTTACCTGATGATATGAGGCCAAACACAATATTCAAGAATTTCTTCCACAGTACTGCTGCTTGTGTTTCATCTTCCAGTCCTGTGGGGAAAACATGAGCCTCTAATACCCCCATGATATTTCAGCAGTTTTAAAGGGTCACTCCACCATTTTCATACATTGAGTTCATCTTACTAGTCATAGTCTTCAGTGGGGTTCAAGTCAAAAAACAATGTCATTCTCAAATCATCAGGATTACCTCAGCTCAGGAAGGGAGACTACAAATCCCTGGACATTTACCAAGGAGGGAGGATCTAACAAATGATGCTATTAAATTGCATTATGGGAAGTGTCCGAGTTTGTTTTTGACTCTGGATCTATACTAGGAAGTAAAAGTGCTTCAACTTGTGCCATTATTTCTTCATATATATATATATATATATATACATACATACATACATACATACATACATACATGTATATAACTCTTGTGAGTCTCCCAGCTTTATAAAAGCGCAGTAATATATTGCTGGGGTGCCCCTTTAACATTGTTGTCTGCGCCTTCCACACAGCCTCACGATCTCTCTGGACCCATTAGGAATTAAATAGATTTAAGTTAATAAACATCTGTGTAATTAGATTTTCTATGCTGAAGCTACAGTAGATGATCCGAGTTTATTCAGCCTCACCTGTAAAAACCAAGTTCTGTCTGTTTCAATATGAGTTTTATTTGTTTGCAGCTGCTTCTGTGAACTCAAAGAACACCGTTGCACTCTCAACACAGGAGGTGTTGATAATAATAATAATAATAAACTTTACTTATATAGCACTTTTCACAGAAGAGACGCAGCTCAAAGTGCTTTGCAATAAAAAAATGTAATATGGTAATAGGAGGACAATGAAATTTAGCTACAGAAATACAGGGGATGATAAAATATGTAAATAACATGATATCAATGCAGTAAGAATAGTTGAATATGAGAGAATAAATTAAAAGCCAAGTTAAATAAGTAGCTTTTCAGCCATCACTTACAAATGTTCACTGAGCATCTCTTGTAGCTCTTGGCAGGGTATTCCATAGTTTTGGAGCGTAGTTGTTTTCTTGTATGTAAAACGTTGTGTATTTAACACCTGGTAGAGCGCACACCGTGAAGGGGGCCTGGGACATATGACAAAGAGGATACTCTTATGAAGATCGCTCTCTCATGAAACGACTTTCGTTCCTGCGCAGTGTGTGACAGTGTGACGTTGTACGAAGCCTTTGTCCATCCAGGACGTGTGCTGTCATTACTCCAGGATGCAAGATGCCGATGTCACCAGCAAATCAGGGAGCAGGGTGGGGGTGGGTTGTGTGGGGGTTTCCATCACCAGATCCCTGATTAGATCAGAGGACACTCCAATTATGAGGAGGCTTTGGGGCACACGTCTGCCCGGCTGCATAAGTCTTCCAGCTGAATCACGTGAGCTGCTGTTGCCGGCGGTGATGAAGGCGGCTCTTTGCCTATGCGGTGCTCTTTCTCAGGGTTTGTTTGTGCCACACGTTCATTCACATACATTTCTTAGTGAGTGAGATGAATGTGTGACCTGTGCGGATCTTTTCTTTTCTATGTATGACCACACACATATAAAGTCATTTTTATTTTGACAAATACGAGTTTCACAAAAAAAATAAAAAATGTGGTGACAATGAAGTGTGGCAATAATACTGTAATTGGGCACCAGATGTTAAAAACATCTGGACCTTTTTTTTGTCTGAAAACACCCTCAGCCGACTGAGTGGAGAATAGGTTTCGTTCAAATTAACAGACAGAAAATACATCCACTGGAAGGAGTTTTTCACACTGATAAACAAGTCATGTTTTCTCCCTTATTAGTAGTATCTGTACTGCTATACTATGTTTAGCAGGCTGCCTTATTATGCAGGGATCATTGCAGAATGTGCCACTGTTTTGGATTCGATTATATTTGTTTGTGTAATGAAGCCATCTGCTTTCCATTCTCTCTGTACAATTCCATTAATTAGTGCCACAGTTGATATTAGAAACACAATATTGAGAGATTGCAGGAGGGGAAGTCTGGAGAGATGAAGAGATGACGGGTGGGGAGTGTGGGCAGGGGAGGTGGGGGGGGGCGTGCGGGGATGGAGGTAGAGGAGGCAGAGGAAAAAGAAAAGAAGGGAGAAAAGAAAGGAAAAGAAAATGAGCATAGCTGGGAGTGATTGCAAATGCAGATGGTTATGAAGCTAAGGCAGATGGCGTGTCAGATTGATTATTGTCGCCAGCGCTGCATGATAGATACAAGGCGAACACTGAGCTCTCCCCTCATTTCAGATGACACAGAGTGATAGAGACGTGTCAGCTCGCAGGGTTAATCTCAACGTCATTCAAGCTGTTCTGAACCATTTAGACCCATCCATGTGTGCCAGCCCATTCATTCCTGACAAGCCGATTACACCTGTAAATAAATATAGACCTTGTGCTTGTGATTATGCAGCGGGCAGGTGGGATATTGCCGCCGCAGCAGCCGCAGCAGCAGCAGCTGCAGTGGATGTGGATGTGTCCGCCATGGTGCTTTAGTGCTATCTCCTCGCAGCAGAGGGGAGCATTCTCTCCGGCCCCATCATTTCGCACGGGTGGCATTTCAGCTGACCCGTCTGGGAACAAAAGCAGCTTATGGCTGCGTCTCAGCCTCCAGCGTGAAATATCAAGAGCCAAATGACATCTGACAATATGTTGGATGTAAGCCGGCCTGTATATGCTATGATACGAGCTGGGTATCCACTTTAATTTCTCTGTGTTTCATGAGGCGGACAGAAACCATACACGTTTCTCTCACATGAAATGACCATCATTCACAGGGCTGCTGCTGTGATCATTTAGTGTTACTGAAGGTGATAAACTGTGGGTTAATGTTTGAGTCCCTGTCAAATAGCCAAGCCCATTACCTCTGCTCTGGTTTTATGAAACCTGAAAAATACTGGAGATGGTACAGAAGAGCACTGCACAATAAAATATTGACTCGGACATAAACAGGATTTTCAGCCTGATAAAAAATTGAAAGGAAAGGATAATGATGCTCAGCACCACACAGCAGACAGATAAAGTTAGCTGGTGGACAGAGTGGAGCATTTAGCAGCTAAAGAATCAGAGGAGCTGTTAGAAACCAAGAACTGCTAAAACAGAGGGAATATTGGACCCGTTGTTACAACTCACGACAGCTTGTGTGATTTACATTTGGTTCTGTGTGGGTTCTTGGCGGTTGTGGTGGTTGTAGCTTGACAAGAGCTTCAACTGTCATTGTGTTTGCAAGACAAGAGGTTATAATACGTCCTGCAAGCAGCGCCACGTCCACATGGCTGATTAGAAGCTATTATGAAGTGAGTTGCTAAAGGTGCGTTGGATTTTATGTGCACCGACTTCATGTGACGCATGCTGGGTCTAAAACAATACGAACAAAAACAAACAATACTAATAATTAGAAATTTCACATGACATTAAACCCACCTCTGTGATGGCAACAATTAGTCCTGATTGGCTTCAGCTTCACTGACGCTCATGAAGTGTTCACATTTCATCTTGTGTGGTTTTCTGTCCTGAGGGGAAGCAGTTGATCTCATGTCCTCCCTCTGGCAGCTCATTTCTTATGGATGGACACCAACGCTATAGTTTTCATTTCCAGCAGAAAGGTGTAAAACACTTAAGTTCAAGTGTTTGTTGTTGTAAAAGAAATAATGCCCTTGTCATATTTTTCATTCTTTCACCATCCTGGAAACACGGCAGCTTGTGTTTTGTTGTTGTTGTTGTTGTTGTTTTTAAGTATTCTAAAGTCTATGGTTCTCAATAAAACAAAGAGATACAACAGTGTTGCTCTGGCATGTCTCACTTTACCCCCATACATCTTAACCCATCATTCCATGTTTGAATCAAACACAGATTTAATTACCTGTGTGTCAACAGACTGATGCAAACTTGTGTCTGGCCTGAAACATACGTTTGGGTGAGTAAACGGTGTGTATATGTTTTGCAAAACAGTCTGACAGACTGAGGCTAACACTCACATTTTGTAAATAAAAAAAAAAAAAACACAGAACAGCTCTGCAGCTTTTCCACAATGAGTTGTGTGAAGAACCTGCTGCTGGGACACAGGTGTACTGAGCTCACTCATGCTACAGGAAGTAGACTGCGTCTGGCTTGGCACTAAATCTCACAGAAAAACGAAGGATCCATTTGCAGTACAAAGGAAGTGTGTCTGCCACTGTGCAACCAAAACACAAAGCACTTATTTTCCCTCCCTGTTTTCCCCGGTAGCTTTCTCTATGCAGGGAAAATGACAGACGGTGGAACCACCAGACTAAATTTGGCAAAAGAGAAAGAGCCTCATAGTCCGAGAAGGAGGAGGAAAAGAGAGAGAGAAAGCAACGTGTTTACTGTCCACTGGAAACCGATGCAAGAGCTTTGTCCCAGTCGTCCCCGCAGGTGTATCGCACCGTGCTCCTCACGGTTACAATAGTAAACACAACTCTACCAACCGTGGCGAACCTGAGTGCGTCGCCATGGTTACTATAATAACAGCCACGACTTGGTTAGGTTTAGAAAAAGATTGTGATTTTGTTAAAATAAGTCCTTCCTCAACGTTAGATCTTTGTCGTCATGGTTACAATACAAACTGCTGGTTTCTCATGGGAATCAAACGACGCTCCATCTAATGTTCCTGTGTTTTGTTGACCCGTCCATCCACCACCACCTCCTCCTGGACTCTGTCTCTCTTTACACCACGTCACCGCACTTTTCCCTTCGCTTACTTGCTGGATCAGTAAGTAACAAAACCTGCTACTTATTAATACAACCGACTGTTTTACTCTGCCTTTATCACAACTCTGAGATCGGGTTTGTAGTTCAAACTGGGATTGTTATGGGTGTTTCTGGCTTTGAACAGTAGCGAGGCTGGTAGCGGTAGCCATGTTGCAGATGTTGCACACAAAGATTAATTGTCTAAACAATATGTTTCCTGGTGGTTATCTTTCCAAAATGAGAAGTCGACAGAAGAACATACAATATTCTTCTTTACGACGGGAGGTTGGGTGTTTAGTGTATGTAATGTATCCAGTGTAATGTATCCACAGTAAACAAATACACTTCAGAAGTGCATTGCATTGCATTCTTTGGTTTTCATGAAAGCATTTGAAACTGCATGAAAAGTATGATTTTCAGAATGTATTCTGAGGCCAGTCAAGTTCATTTAGACGCCTTTTAAACCCCAAACAGTTTGTTCCTATGGGATATGTAGGAGGAGGAAAGGAGGAGACACAAAAGAAAATATGTGCAAATGCTTCTCTTGGTTATATTCAGTCATGCATTGATACAGCACATTTTCAAACTGCATCTGGCTAAATGCATTTTGGCCAAGAACATATACAAATTTAAATCCTCTCCATAGAAATTGCTCCCATCTTTCCCAAAGGAGAGGGCCTAAAAGGAGCAGAAGAAAATATGAATAATGTTACCTTGTGTGCAATGCAGACTGGTACATGTGAGTCTGAAGAGGAGAATGATGGTTTCCCTGTCAATGTAAACATGCTTTTCTTCCTTGACCTCCAGCTCAGTTAAATATGCACATATTTGCATCAAAAGTGTAGTTTAAATTTTCATGAGTAGCTGGTTAAAAAGGCAAAAAAAAACCCTATTTTAATTAAAAGTTTCATATAAGGCAAGACAAACAACAAAACGAATCCCACCTGTACCTTTGTTCCATGACTACACCAACCTTTTTTTATTCCACAGCTACAGGAGTTTTGATGCTGAACAAAGTATAAACAACCTTTCAGAAAACTTCCGCACTAAACAAAGCAGACGTGGAATAAAAAGCTCTCACTTCTTCTTTGTCTCTGGTTGATCAGCGCGTCTGCAGCCAGCTTTCACAGCCACTCCCAAACCACCAGAGAAAACAAACACTACCTTTAGATTTCTTTTCTTTCTTTTTTTTTTTTTCCATGTAAAACTTCTTCATGATAGATTTGACTCCCTTATTAACTGAGGCTGCTGATTGGGGACGCCATGTGTCTCTCCTCCCTCATCCCCTCGTCTCCCTCGGCTCCTCGGTCTCTCTAGTAAACGCTGTAATCAAAGGAGCAGCAGACAACAGTGCTGTGTCCCCGGGGACACTAACTAGTTTTTCTGTCATCAACAGTGTGTTGTTGTGGGTTCTCTTTTATTTAACCCATTACTGTTGATTTTCAGATTTTTGTCTGTACTTTTGCACGGAGACGTGACAGCTACTCGACTACAGAAAGAGAGCGCCACAAAGTAGAAAACCATCATAACTTACAGACTGTCATGCCAAGTAACGTAGCAGATCCAACGCCTAAGTTTCAGTACTGACAGGGGTTGTCTGTTCTCCTGTAGACGAGCACATAGGTCGTCCGTACAGCAGGTTATTATGACTCATAGCTACGTTTTGTTGCTAGGCGACATCTAGTGGTCGTAGTAATGATGACAGGAGCAAAGGGACGTCAGGAGGAGGTGGTGGTGGATGGATGGGTCAACAACTGTGTGAAACCAGCTGTTCATGTTGTTTCTATTATCCACGACCGTTCTACAAAGTTAACCACCATGTTATTATTGTAACCATGACAACAGAGATCATCTGATGTTGAGGAAGTCCTTCTTTTAACCAAAATCATGATCTTTTTCTAAACCTATCCAAGCCATGACCTTTATTATGGTAACCATGGTGACTAAGGTTGGGATGCTGCTGCTGTCTGTACACTCCACGTGTTTATTAATGTAACCATGACAACCACAGTCTGGTACGCCTGTCGTCGTAGGGACGTTCTTTCAGAGACACTCCTACAGGTCGTATCAGAGGGTTGCTGACACGCTTTCATGGTATCACAATATTTCACAGTTGTCATTATTATTATTAGTTACGAGTAAAAGTCCTACATTGAAAATGTGAAGTAAAAGTGTATTATCATGAATTAAAGCAAAAGTGGAAATCCAGAAAACATCTCTTGTGACTTACTGTTGTAGTTGTGGAGCTGTTGTTTTCATTATGGGTTAATCTGCTGATTATATTCACCATTAATCGATTGATTGTTTGGTTTGTAAAATTTCAGAAATAATGAGAGAGGCCGTCACGAGTGCTCTAAACAATTATCAAAAGTGTCTGTATTTTACTGTAGGAGTGTGAAAGTGCAGTCGGACTGATTCACTCTGTATCTTTAACTCACGCACTCAAGTTTTCCTTCAAACGTGACGCTCAGAACTGAGGCCAGACAGTTCGATCTCAGTTTCATCGTCCCAGAGAATCTTGTTTCTTACCGTCTCAGAGTCCTTTAGCTGCTTCATTATAAATTGTCACTGAAGAGAGCCTTTGTCTGGATACTCTGACATAAAGCCCAGATGTCAGGTTTAGGAAGGCTGGATCCAATTGCAGACAATCCAAGGCAGGAAGTTGCAATTCAAGTGTATTTTAATAAAACAAAGTCCAAATAAAACTCACAAGAAGGAACCAAACACAACAGATCCAACTCAGGAAGAAATAAGAACAGGTACAAATAGAACATCTAAATGCTGAAAACACCAGGGTACAGAGCACGGAACAGAAAACCTCCTTGGGAACTAAAACAGACAAACAGACAAAGACAGAGGGGAAGACAAAGACTCAATTAAAAAAAGACAGGGAGAAAGGGTGATTGGACACAGGTGAAACACATCAGGGCGGGGCAGACACTCACATTGGAGGGACATGGGACAAAGACAGGAAGTAAAACTAACATGAGACACAAGGGAAGTGACAAAATAAACCAGGACGTCTCAGTTAGTCTGGGTCCAGCTGTAGAAGAGAAGAGTCCTGGTTGTTCCAGACGTCTTCATGTCAGAATGATGGAGGCCACTGTTCTTCTCAGGAACCTTCAATACAGCAGAAATGTTTTTGTTGCCTCGACACAGTCCTGTCTCTGAGCTCTGCAGCAGCTCCTTCCTCCTCATGGTTCCTGCTCTGATCTGCTGCCAGCTGTGAGACTTTACTGTTTATAGACAGGTGTGTGTCCCTCCACATCATGTCCAATCAGCTGACTTTACCACAGGTGGACTCCAGTCAAGGTGTTGAAACATCTCAGAGATGATCAATAGAAAAGAGAGGAACCTGAGCTTTTTAAAACATTTGCAAAAAATTCTAAAATTCAATTTTTTGTCATCATGGTGTGTTGAGTGTCGATCGATGAAGCTGCAACATAACAAAATGTGGAACAGGTGAAGGAGTCTGGAGACTTTCTGAATGCACTGTGTCTTGATTTCTTAAATTACATTTTTTTAAATTCTGCTGTTTCTTTTTAATATTTTCATGGATGATAAAATGTCATTCTCTGCAGACATGGCAGCAGTATCCTCCCCCGTAGATTTCACCCCCTCCTCACTGCAGAAATGTCTCAGGTGCTGATTTAGGCACTTACCACCTCTCTCCTGGGGGGTTTTCCATTCTGCTAATTATACTTCCTCCCATCCTCCCTCCCTCCTCTGTCCTCCGGCAGACCATTTATTTTGTTTATGTACTCCTTATCAATGTTAAATAGAGGGACTTTAAAGTAAAATGTGGTCTTTTATCTCATGAATAAACATGTCATCCTGCTGTCATACCTGTCTCCACAGGTAGTTAATTTTCTAAAGTATTAAGAATCTCCCCAATCACATCAGAAAACTTGCTAAAGTGCGGGATATGAAAGAAGTTCCACCTGTCTGACAATTTTTCTGTTGCACTTTACCCTACACTCAAGAAAACCTTGGAACAAGCATCAATCAAACTCCACAACAAAGATGTCAAATATTACCAGCTTTATTTTTCTTCCCAGTTTAAATCAGTGAAGACAAAAACAACAGGTGATAGATTGCACCCTGAGCACAGCAGCCTGTTCCTACTGAAAAAATGAATCCTCGTAACGAAGTTCATTAATCTTTCCACGTTCCTTAAAACCTTAAGACGCTGCAGTAATTAATGTTGCATTTTACACATTTTTACATAATAAGAATAATAGGAGGAACACCGATAATCCTGTTGGTGTCGTGAATTTATCAAAACAAACCTTGTTCTCTTAAATACACTTTAGGATCCAAGTGAAGGTCAAAGAGGAAATATCCAATACTGCATCAATATTTCAGTAAGAACAAATACTAACCCCGAGGCCAGAGAAGTGAAGACGAGGTCCACTGTACTGCCTCCATCCATCAACAGGATGTGAATGAATCTTACTTTCAGGTGACTTTCAGCTGTCATTAGTGTCAAGCTGCAGCAGTTTCCCCCTCAGCTCTCTCTGCAGGGGACGTTTTTTGTAGTAGTTTTCTGCTGCATTGTCTGGGGCCACGCTCACACTGGCAACACGGGTCTCTATAAACAACACTCTTGTCACTCTTGTCAGCACTTTGCTTTCATACCTGCTTCACCAGGTTGGAAGGTCTCTGGAGAGAGAGAGGGGGACCTGCAGTGAAGATTTCTGATCCATTTGTAATTTACTCAACATCATCAGTCCACTGTGGATAGTGACTCAGTGTCTGCTGAACAAGGGGCAACCCTCGACCTGTCTGTTCTAGCTCAGGGTCCATGAGGAAAATGTTGAGTGTCTGTAACTGGACCAGCGTTTGAAAAAAAGGTCACATTTTCAAAAGTTTCTTTTTCTTTCTTCTGAAGAATATGTTCACAATTGTTCAAGTCTTTCTTAAAAGCTCCATATTTTCTTCTTCTTCTGTGTTTTATTTGAAGTGTTGAGCCATAAGAAAATATATTTGTGGTTTTAAGAAGCAAAAACCATCTCAGTGTAGTTTCACATCTCCTCTCTCAGACTTCTCTCTGGAGCTCTAGTGACAACAGGTCGGTGAGCCAATCAGAAGAGAGGAGGCTCTGAGCCTCTCTTCTGATTGGCTGACTGTTTTCTGAGTGATCCAGTAAAAATATAGCAGATTTTAGGTAAAAACACTCAGAGAAATCAAATCCTGTTTTTGGATTAGATGGTGGGTCCAGGTGGGCGGGGCTTGGTGACTGCTTTGTTGTGACATCACAAAGTTCCAGAAGTCCTGACGGCTGGTTTTAAGGCTCAGTTTCTGAATACAGGCTGTGTGCATTTCTCTGTGGACTGAGGCTTTGATACTTTCACAGTATTAATATAGAAGCTAGACCTGATCTATAATCACACTACACATGGACATCTGCCTTTAGACTATATGTGACCTTTAAAACTCAGGCCCTCATATCCTCCTGTTCATAGAGGCCATTTCAAAGCCCCAGATGACTCTGGGCTGGGCCAGCAGATCCATATTACAGTCACATCTGTCTTAGTGTTCCAGACGTGGCCCTGGTTCAGGTTGTGTACAATAAAGAGTGGGTGGCATCATCCTACCTCATGGTCAGTCAGCAGCTTCAAAGTAGATGTAGGCCGGGCTTGTGAGAACACCTACAAAATGCTAGTCAGGGCTAGTACTCATGGAGGCTCAGGGCCCAATCTGGGCCAGGACTGCTGTCAGGAGTGTTACACACCAGAACTCATGGTGTGTATTCTCAAAGTCCAATAAACCCCATATAACCCCATGGATCTTTTAGGATTTTTAAATCCTGCACCTTTTACACCCATGTTTACTTGCTAGCAGTCTTCTTCTTCTCTGCTATTGCTGGTGCATGAACACCAGCTTTAGGTCAGTGGAACAGTGTAATACCTTACAAACCAAATCACCTCCATACGTGCATGCACCCAGCTTCTAACTGTCAGAGGTCAGAGACATTAGACAAAAAGGAGACGGCACATTTCAGAATCATTTCCTGTGTCTCAACTACACCAATAAAGTGCATGCTAAGCTTTTTGTGCAATGCAATATGAATTATTTCACTGTAACATATAGCACAATACCAACTACATTTAATGCAGCATTTCTGAACAAAATTATTGCAGATTTCATAATCAAATGCAGGCCTCTTGGACTTTTACAGCCCACATATGAGACTAAATCAGTTAAAGTCAGTGAGGTGTTATAGGGCTTCAGCTCCGGTCTTGGAGGAGTGCTGCAAGTCTGCAAACCACCAGATGTTACTGTGCTCGCTGCGTTGCCCTGAAGCTTTGAATCTTATTTCAGCACAAATAGAAACAGACCCCCAAAGATTGTTAAGGCTTCATCCCCCCATCACTCTTCTATAACTCAGTTCAAGTGGTTCTAATTTTTCTTTGTGTCACCAGTGATTAGGGTGCAGGTGCTTGTGGCCACAGGACTCAGAGATCGCCACATCATGGGGTGGATTGTGATTTCTAGTTTAAAGATTTTTTGCTCATTTTGTAAACTGATTCTAAATAAATCTGATCTACGTAAATATAACTGTCTTTTCCAGCTTGGTCTTCCCATCAACAGGAAGAATGATTAGTTTGTAGATAAACGCTCATATGGGCACGTGACTGATTCTTTAAGCCCACTTGAGGAAACAGCTTAAATCAGCGTCAGTGCAGTGTGTGATGCTCTCGATTTTGTTTTTTTTGTTTTTTTATGCAAGGCTTTCCAAGCATGAGCAACTGCTGGCTCTTAGATCGCACATCTGTTTCCTTGCTTCTATGAATCCTCACATCTGGGTTCATGGTCTGTAAGTGATTCAGATCACATCACTCCTAATAAATGAGACCATAGTGGACTTGGAACAAGGCCTGACACCTGCACTGTCAGGCATGGCTGTGCTTGCTTGGCATAGCACTGATCTCACCTGGCCAAATGTACGTTGTGTGAACACTGATGTAAGGAGTTTTGATGGTAAAGCATATGTTGTGGTGCAGCGTGGGTGCAGAGCTGGGTTGAAGCAATGGTTGCATCATAATCATCAGCTGTCCTTCCACCATCTTCTGGCCCTTCCAGTTCCTTTCGTTAGTCGGTTTTGTGTAATTGTTATTCGTGTGTAATTTACATCACAGTGAATTTTCGCTGTGTTGTTGGTGTATTTTTGTACCTCACAGGCAGCCGTCAGTTTCCCTTCATTTCTATAAAATACTGGATGTAGGTCAATTGGCTAAATCTTGAAACTTGCCTGGGTTGTGGAATCCATCACAATGAGGTAATGCAGTATGAAAATCAATGGGGAAATCAATGAGCAAATTCTTGAAACTTGGATTACACAGTTCAAGTGAGTTTCATTAGACTGATAATTGATTTTCTCGCTGAAGTAGATGGAAACGGAAAAGAAGTACATGTACATTCAAAACCGTTTGTCCTGCATTCAGAAATGTTAAGAAAAAAAATGTAGCCCACTGTAGTGTGTGACTGTGACACAACGAACAACAAACCTTTACTTTAGGGACAAATTTGAGGATTTTAAGCAAAATGTGTGGGAGGTACTAAACATTTTTTAGTAATAATAATAAGTAAAGCATTTGATAACACCATAAAAGATTTAGAAGAATACCAACTCTAACTAGAACTACCACCTCATGGTTGTCTGCCTCCTCCACTTTCAGATCACATCCCTGTTTATCCAGAGTCATATAAAATATTAACCATTTGTGTGAAATTTTGTCATAATTTCTTTGTGAAGAGCTTCTCGAGTTATGACGAGACAGTGTTTTGTGAGGTCACCACAACCTTGACCTTTTGACCCTTGACCCCCAAAATCTAACCAGTTCATCCTTGAGTCCTGGTGAATGTTTGTGCAAAATCTGAAGTTCCACCCAGGCATTACTGAGCCATCGTGTCTCATTCTGACAAAGTTTCTCAGATGAAAAACTTATGTTTTATTGACCTTTTTATCAGAATGGCAAATACAAGTGAGTCTAAAGCCACTCTTGGATCTATAACCTGTGAGGAAGAGAAGAGAAGAGGCCTGAACTCCCAGAGACACAACAAAACTTAGAGTTTAGTCTGAAATCATTAACATTTCTAATGTTACAATGAATAATTAAAGAGATTCATAAAGTCTAATTAAAATGTAATATCTCTTCATCAGTAATTTTAAATCTATGGGCACATCTCTGCCGTGGTTATTACGTCTGACTTTATCTGCTGCCGATACTGTCTAATTGATCAGGGCGTGATTAGGTTTGGGCGATGTAATATCTCGATACAGTCCAGCCTAATGTAGGGATTTACATCATTATCATACGTATAAATATACATTTTTCTTACAATAATATAATTATTATATATAATATTTTATCTTTCAGGGTTTTTTAGAATATATTATTGTGAGAACTAAGTTTTGTTTTTGTATTTCCACCCAGAATCTGTGACAGCATGTACTGTCCCTGTGACAAGCAAACACAGATTGTAGACAAGTAAACTGGCTGCTTGCTTCATATGTGCCGTCACACACCGATTTTACTTGACCTGTTTGCCATGTTCAGTCATATACAATGTGATGTCAGAAGGTCGCCATCGAGTCCCAAGTATGTACTGAAGCGTGTTCACGTGCAAGACTGCAGCTGAACAGCATCCACCTTCATACTGAAGTATAATAATACATATAATAATATATATAATACAGTAAAAATCCTGCTTTGATACAGCCAGTTTTGAAGTGAGAAAGAACTGCATCTTTAAATACATAGCTAGTCAGACTTAGTGATTGCTGCTTGGTTAAACATAACTGACAGTGAAACACGATGTAATGGCTCTATGTATAAATACATATATTTGTGGTAGGAAATCGGGTTGGGTTTGGAGGAACCTTTCGGTTTGGGTTCACACGAGGGGAAGAGGTTGTCATGGCTGAAGAGAAGAGTTCTGATTTGTTGATTTGGGTGACCGTGGCCCTAACTCACGTTGCACTCTCACCATGGAAACCGGATCAACATGGACCATCTCCCCGCGAGCTTTTAGGAGATTGAGCTGGTAAATCTGCTTTTGCATCACCCAATCAGACACACCTCATAATCAACAACTCCCACATGATATATGACCAGGAGCCGCCCGTGTCACTCGGCCTGTAATATACAGCTGAAAGTGGGGAAGCAATAAAAGCACTTTATCTACCTGTGAAAATGGTCTCAGCAGGAGGGGTGGGGGTGGGGGGTGGGGGGTGCAGGGTTCACGTGCAGATGCTGCTGATGTTTTCAGCACCTTGGGCAATTTTTCTCTGTCTGTGAGTAATATTTTCCATGCAGGTCCAGAATTGCTTATGGTCCTCCTTCATTTCCTTTCATTATAACCATATACACCCCGCACAGAGAGCCGGAGTCCAGCGGCGGCCTGCTGGAAATGATAAAGAATCCAGGCATCTCTTGTACAAACATAGAGATCACTGGCTTAATGCTTTCATTTAAGCACCATCGGTTTGTTAACAGGGGGGTGTTACGAAGACCCAAGCTGACCTAACTCACTCTGAATGTGTAGCTTCCGGAGAGTCTGCTGTGTAAATGCTTCGGTCAGGATCTGTCTCTGGATAACACGATGCAAAGCCTGAGGAACGTCTGTGCTGCCACAGTCCTGACCTGGGTGGATCATTTTAGTGATTTCCTGTGACTTATTTATCATTTATTATTGTTTTTTGTAGGGATGGGATGGTTCCGCTTCTATTTTAAATAGATTTTTGTAGTGGTTTGTTGGAAAAGGGGGGGTTAGGGTTAGCCTTGGTCGCCCCGGCTGTCTGCTGCACGGGCCCCCGTTTGCGGCGCTGGCTGGATGGGCTGGGGCCCTCTTGTCTGCCCCTCGGGCGTTCTGGTGTGGCCTCTCCTCCTCCTATATGATAATTATCATCCTATAATTATCATATATTGTTATGTTATTATTACTACTATTATTATACTGTCTGTATATGTGCGTGTACATGTAAATATGTGAATATATAATATTCTGCCAATACAACGATGTTTATCACATTGCTGCTATAACCATATTATTACTACAATTATATATCATTGTTATTAGTATTATTATTATATACGATCAACTTTCATTAGAACATCCTTACTTTGTCTATTATGTTTTATGGTCTCTGTCACTTTCTGTTTTTCCACCAATAAGAAATAAATAAATAAATAAATGTGTGTATTTCCTTTTGGGAAAAAAAGAAAAAATACATGAGGTCAATCCCAGTCTCTGTGCATGACCACGTCTTTTGTCGGCACTACCTGTATTTGTACTTCACATCAGGAATGAACATGTGCAGGCTTTGAAAACGAATCTCCCTCCAGGCACAATAGAGTCTGTCTCTCTTCACCAGAGTCTGTAGGTGAAAGCTTGTTGTTGGTCCCTGAGTGTAGAATTCATTTTTTTATCTTATGTCAGTCTCCTGTTTCCAAGACCAAGATCAGTCATCAGCATTGTATCCACAGACTCTTTGGCGTGTTGCCTCACTCTGTTTTTACTTTTAGTGTCCTCCTTAATTGGTTATTTGATGTGACCTGAGAAACATCACTGAGCCAAACAACAACAACAACAATCAATTTTTCTACTGTAATTTCCCAAAGCACAAAAACAAAAACACTCTTACATTTGGCCCAGTGCAGTAAATCTGTCTTTGTCTTATCAAGTCACTTCTAATGTAATATTTGACTCCCTCAAGGTCCACTTACTAGCTTTGTCCCTTATATGGCTGGACTGTGAGAACACGAGTCCGCAACTACCACAAACCATTTAACATCTTAAAGAAATGAAAATCAAGAGTTTAACCTCATAACATCCATATGATATTTTTATATAATACAGACATATGATGATGAAATAACCATCAACTCCATGACTGCGTGTTTCCACCTTGACCTGCAGTGAACCAATGACAGTCTCATAAACACAGATTCAGAGTTTCATACGTCACACACCTGAGGAACCAATCCTGTCAACCTGTGGGGACGGGGGGCGGGGCTAAATACACCTGAAACCTTGTCAGTACAGAGAGAGAGATAGCATTAGCACAATCACTAACAGTGTGTCAGCCATTCCACTGCCAGTTACAAGCTAACAAACAACATCAACAAATACAAGATGCTAACTGTGCTAACAGTTCTGACCCGTCTGCTAGTCTCTGGTTCTGGTCTCAGACTCCTCCTCTGAGTCTGGGTCTGACTGAGGCTCAAACATGTGGCTGAGTCTCTCTGATGTTTCCTCCTCTCACCATCTTGATGCTCTCTGCTCTTTCACCTGTCCACCTGGAGCCAGCAGGTGATGGGCGGGGCTCAAGGCCTGATTCAGATTTCTCAACCAGGAAGTGAGAGAAGAGGAGCTTCAGACCCAGTTTTCCTTTTTTTTTAATTCAGTGTGAAAAACATGTTAATCAAAATATTAATCATAGAAGAGGATTTTTATTTAGTTTAAAACATGTTTGGAGAGGAACTTTAAGAACCATCACATGTGACAGCTGTGGGAAATGCTACATCAGGACCCGGGATTTATGACTGAATGAACACCAGAACATCAGCTGTCTGTGAGCACCAGACCAAAACCATTCACAGCACCAGACTGGGAAGAGGTCAGAGGTCATTTACCAGGAGTCAGTGGACAACCAGAGAAAAATCAAGGAGGACATGCACCATCTGACACCGGAGACCGTCTTTACAGTTACTATCTCTGCCTGAAAACAACACCAACTCTATCTGCAGAGAAAGTCTGTCTGTATGATCATTGAGTCAAGTTTTCAGAATCATGCAATCATGTGCATTGTCTTAATATATTCCCATGATCGAGACACTGTAATGCAAACGCATTTATCTCAGCACTTACAACTTATCAAGATGCCAGGAGTGATCTTCATGATGAATATTAGAGTAGTCATCAGCAATAATGAGTTCCTAGATGGATGGAGACCCGCTCATGACATCAGCTCCCGCTTCCATGTAAAGCGAGTTCAGCAGTCTCAGGAACCCAGGGGTGTCCATGGCAACAGAGCCGGATGCCTCTTTTACCTTGAAGATGAAAATGGCATAGCAGATACTGCACTTCCACATAATGTCAATTAATTATGCATGAACAGCGCTAGATAGCAGCATGTGACGCTGTCATCATCTGACAGAACACTGACAATCACCTTAACCATCATCTCTGTTGTTTCATGTGCAGATGTGTAAGACGCAGTGATAATAAAGTCAGGGTGAGTCCATCCTCGCACATCTTGTCAGGAGCTTTAATGACACTCATCACTTCTGTATGAAGCAGCTGATGGAAATCCTACTGGGTTGAATAACACGCCATAACCGAACACACACACACACACACACACACACACACACACACACACATACACACACATACAGTCCTTGCGCTTTTCCTCCTGAAACCTGGTGCAAGAGGCCATAAATATTTCACCTCATTCTTTTTAGGCTCTCCTGCTCCCCGGCATCCTGAAGACAAAGCAGCTACATTTTGCAGCTCATTTGAGGACTCTGACAGTCTGTAAAATAGCCTCGCCCGCACTGTTTCTGTGGCAATTTCATGGCCTGTTGATCCTATTTTGGGTCAATTTCACTACAATGATGCTACACATTCTCTAATCTGCTGCTGCCCATTATGAGTGCTCAAATATAAAAGCAAATATATAGACTGTTCTCATAATAATTATTGTTTTTTAACATTTATCAGACCACACAAGTCTAACACACACGCACACACGCAGAGGAGATTTTTTTTGTTTCCAGATGGCCATCGCTCTAGTGGTATTAGAAAAAACAAGCACAAGACAAAGGTGCATAAATATGAATAAAGGCTAGCTGTCAGCCTCTTAATGAGGTTAGTGAGTAATGGGCTGCAACACGGTTGTTTGTCACTGTTTGACACGTAGCATGTGGACAACTTCATCTAATCCAACTGTATCTATTAGATCCCGCTGCTCCCAACTGCTGGTGATCCATGGGAAATATAATGGCTTCCGAGTAGCCTATTGATTTATTGATGGGTCTAATCCTATGGCTTCACAAAACATGTGGTGCTATAGCATGTCAGTAATGTCAGTGAGCTCACTTCAGCTTCTGAAATAGAAAAAAACCCTCCACATGCTGATTATCATCAATCTACCAATTACTTCTCAGCACATACAGACCAGCCCATGAACACTGGCACAGATATTTACAGTCTCCATATGATTCCCAATAATAGGAAATAAAACATTAAAATAAAACATTTTGTCTTTTTCTGCTCCCAGGTACAGAAGCGTATCGCTGCCGCGCCAGAAAAAAAAAGGGATCAGTATCATTATGACGTGAAAAGTTTATTTCATTTACAAATTCTACTCATCACCCTCGAAGCATTGAATGGCCTCGCTCCAAATTATAATAAGCACTTATTAACCCTACGTGTGCCTTGGCGTTCACGTAGATCAGTGGAGGGAGCTCTGCTGGTTATTCCTATAGGTCTCTGCTGGTGACTGAAGGTGACCAGGCCTCAGGTGTTAGAGCCGTCGGTCTTTTAAAACCTTCTTTTAATCGAAAAGTTTCTATAAATGTCAGAATGTTTGATACGTTGAAGTTTTTATTTTCCCACAATAAAGACGATTTATACTGTCATATAACTTACCCCTGTTTTATTATGGTTTTTTTCCTTGTTTTTAATTGGTGTTTTTATTTCCCCTTTACTTTCTACAAAGTAATTTGTGCTATATATTAAAGTTTATTGCTATTATTTTTCATGTTATAACAACATATTTTCATGTTATTACAACAAACAATCTTATCACGTTATAACAACGAACTTCTCTTGTTATCACAATATGATATTTATATAATTTTAACAGGAAACATTTCACTTTTCACCAAGACAACATAACTCAATTCCAGAAGAGTCTCTGATTTATTTTTTTTTACTTTTGGGGACTTCCTGTCCTTTCTACGTCCATATGTGTCTGTTTTGGTCATCTTTCAATAAATGACCTTTACTGTAGGCCACAAGTTGTTAACTTTGCTCACATACTGTATGTACATGTAACGAATGGTCAGATTCAACAAATCTTAAGGAGCATCTCTGTATTCGGCAGAGCAGGAAACTAATCCACAGAAATGATGTGATACTAGTCACGGCAACATTGAGCACAATCTTCATGGAAAATTTCCAACATCTTGTAGAATGCATGACATGAAAGCAAAAGCAACAGGAGGCCTAACCCTTGTTAGTATGGTGTTCTTAATGAACCGCTCTGAGTGCATTTCTGCACTCAAGAACTGCAACCTCTGTCTTTCTGAGATTTTTTTATTTCATTCATTAGTTTTACATTTTTTGTGAAGGAACTGTATCAGAATGTGAATAATGACTGTCCTCTCTCAGCATCATTTGTGATTGCACAGAGGAGGAGGAGGAGAAGGAGGAGGGGGCAGATACAGTGTCAGCGTCTGACATTAACACCCAAGGCCGCTGTTTGTTCCTGTTGTTGATCAACAGTCACTGTTTTCTTTTAACCATGATCATGATATTTCTATAACCATAACTAACCAGTTTTAGTTGCCTGAAGCTAATCAAACCTAACCCTAACACTGAAATGACATTCATGTTCCCCCAGAGGAAGAACCATTTTAAATGTACTGTATACAGTACTGCAGGGTTCAATTAAAAAAAAAATAAAAAATCATCATGATGTTGTTGGTTGAGTGTGTTATATCATAGACAATGATTCAAGTATTAAGAACACTGCAGACTCTGCAGGTTCCCAACCTTTGCCAACTCATGACCCACTTAAAAGTCTCAAAAATGTCTGCGACCCACATCCGACCCCGTAACAATCCAGAGGCTGAATAATGACTCAGAGCATTTCTTATTTTAATGATGATGATTGAACACTCTCTTTTTCTTTTTCTTTTTCTTTCGCTTGCCGTGGAGACGGGGGGACAAGGCCACTTGTCCATTCACCATCTGTCTCTTGACTCTCTTTCCTTTTAATTCTTCCTGTAATATGCTATCCATTTTGATCCTCCAGTTTTTGCCATGGATGTGACTTAGGACTGGGGGGGGGTTTAAAAAACAGGGAATTTTATTTTCACTAGACACTTAAAACCATTATTAATATTTATATAAATATTTTTATAATTGCATTTTCACAAAAAACGTACTGTTTTGCAAATGATTTGTCTGCCCACTTGCAATAACTTTGCGGCCCACCAGGGGACCACAGGTCAGAGGTTGGGAACAAGGGGAAACCTCAAAGGCTGAAACATGAAGCATCAACACTGAAGAACCAAAACCTGCAGTTCCTCTAATGGCCACTAGAGTCTGGCTCCAACAGTGAGTCAGTCCCCATAGACTCCCATGTTAAAATGTCCAACTTGTTTACAGTCTGGTACAAAAAACTGTTGTGGTCTCTAGAGCTGATTTCCTCCTTCATTAAACCGTTTATTTAACTCACCTGTTTACATTTTATTAAGAATTGAAGTTATGCATAATTGAGGGCGTGGCTGCTTTGAGTGACAGGTAGGTAAATGTATGCAGCAGTACTGGCAAGATGGCAACGGTGGAGCAGCTCACTCTGAGCTTCAAAACGGCTCTTCAGAAAACCTGTAGGTGACGTCACGGAGGCTACGTCCATCTTGATTTACAGTTACTGGATGTCGACTCTGTCCTCAGTAACTGACCCACACTGACTCATCTCTGTCTGCATAAACATAAAGTTAGCAGCTCTGCTTACCTGTCGATGGTGCGGGCCCACAGCACATTAAAGGATCTACTTCCTGGATAAAAGCGATAAGAGAAATATATTCACTGTTCCATCAATCAATCGGTCCTCAATTAAACAGCACTTCATGATCGATTGATTAATGTGAAATAATGAGGAAGGCTCGCTGCTGCGTGTAAAATGACAAATGTTGGGCTCGGGAGGGGCACTGCGGCTATCATGGACTAATCATAATGGACTAATCCATTAACAAGAATTCAGCAGCAGGGGTTCATTAACTGAGGTAGACATGTGCAGGCTCAACTTTTATCTCTGCGCTCAAGTCTCTTCAGAGACACACATTACTCCTGTGCTGTGCTGCAGGACTGCCAGCAGAGAGACTGCGTGTTTCCTCATGCGCTCAGTGATGTGTGTTTGTGTACATGTGTATGTAGTACACTCAAATGGTAAGTTTTGAAAGAATTACCAGATGGCTGTGTTCTTAGGGGGAGATTGCCAAGGTTAATGATAATGAAGAATTAACAGGATTGATGTGTAATTAGACTGATGGATGGAGTCACTGAGAGCGCATATTTGTGAGTGTGTGTGTGTGTGTGTGTGTGCTCACACACATACAGAGGCACGAACTGACGCCATTACAGAGCACAGTTCCCTTGGGTCTATTACACTCAGCTCATCTTCAGACATGCAGCGTGAGTTTAATGTGATGGAGGACACAGTTTAAATGCCATACCATCATCATATGAAATCGGTTCTCACACGAGCGTGCAAGTGCATGCACAAGTGCACGTGCGTGTTCAAATGGCACACACATGAATCATGTGTCTCACCTCTGTGTGAGGACGTTGTGTAGATCAACCCTGCTGCTCTGGCCTCAGATGTGCTTCATTTCGTCTCTCAGAAATCCATATCCCCACAGTTTAAATTTATCATTGATTTTGAAAAAGAAAATCCAGATGAATTACTGATGGAGCTTGACAGCCTCGCTGGTGTAACATAGTAGTGCGAAGCCATTTTGGTCTTTTTCCTGTCTCACCCACACAGCCACCTCCAACCAAGAGACTTTCCTCCTCTGTCTTTATCTCACTCTAATCTCCTCTGTGCTTTCACCCCTAAATGAAGCAATCTGTACTCGGATAAGGGCCTACACCCTGGATACTGTAATTGGTTCCCCTCTGAATGAACCTGAAAGTCTGGATAGAATGAGCCACATACTACAGACATACGGTTACTGTATGATTTTAGTTTTACTCTCCATCTGCAGAAATTTTTTAAAAAATGCACAATGTTTTTCTGTCATGAACATTTTCTTTGTTTGTGTTTAAACACATCTATTCTGCCTCTTAAATTTTTCTGGTGCCTACTTGTTGGAAAAATTATGATACTTTATGACTAGATAAACATAATTATCCTAAAGAAGAACTGTACATATCCTAAAGTGAACTTTTCATATTATAAAGTTATGTTTGTTTTCAAGACAGGAATTATCAGAGAGGAGCGGATTGACCTTCTCTGTTCTTCCCAGCTACTGCACCCACACATTTCTTATGATAAGGCATGAATCAAGTCTCTTTTGAGTGAGTCTCATATCAGCAAGGATGTGAGGTCACTCTCATATGTTCTGTGTATAAATCCTGTGTGAACCTTGTATTCCTTGTTTGAACATCCGCATTGCAAGCTCTTTGTGTGTAACTTGTTCCTTTGCTGCAAGAATAAATATCCCACTCTGTACTACGGTATTCCTGAGTTTATTTGATAATTTTCCTAACACTACTTGCAGCTCTTTTTCCTAAGCTTCCGAAGCTTCCCTAAGCTTCTCTTTTCGAAACTACTAGAAAATGACTAATATTTCAATGTTAAGACAGTTTAAGCCTGAATTTCACAATTCTGTTTACTCTGCTTTTTAAACAGACACGTCCTAAAGCCACGTAACAATTCAGAACTGACAGTATTTATGTAGAAACTATGATGCCTGGTGGAAGAGAAACATTTCATTATAATCGGACAGATTTATTGATTCCCTTGTGTTTGGTTAAATTTTGCACTGTCATGTGAAAACACTTATATTAAACAATAGGCTTGTATTTCTGCTGTGCCTATTAACACAACCCAGAATTCCCACACTATTTGTGCAGGAACATCAGGTAAGAATGCAATAAAACATACAGCAACAATCCTCAAAGCTGCATATCGCAGGTTGTCCTACAGAACTTAACCTGAACATTTTTGATCTTTCTAAATCATGCTGTCTTTCTATACATGATGACTGCGGTTGGAAAAATGTACAGTATTCAGCAAACTGCCTCACTTAAAAAATGAGACCCACCGCATCAACACCCAGAGGAGCTCATTTAATACAACTTACAGTATGTTGAGTCAGCCACCGAGGTTGGACTCTAAGCAGGGTGACCAAAAAGAATGATAAACTCCCACACATGGAGAGAAATCCCTGAGGAGAGGCACCTAAAAATCATAATATTGGAAATCAAAATGCTGGGTCACAATTCAGTTTGACTCCAGAGGCAGCTGCAAAAATAAGACACAGGACTGTGAGGCTGTACTTGGGCACATCGGGTGCTTTGAGCTAAATACTAACCTCAGCCTGCTAACATGCTCAAAATAACAATGTCAGTGCCGACAGGTATAATGTTTCACGTTTTACAGTAGCATGTAAGCATACAACACAAAGTGCAACTAAGATTGACAAGAATGTCATTAGTTATGCAGGTATTTCTTCACAAACTTCAAATTTTAACTAAAATGAAACCCAATCTTTCCAGTAGTTGCTGATATATTAACAAGACTAGATCAAAACCTAGTATATGGCTGGACGGTGTGTGGCCAATGTACGACACTGAATCTCTGGTTCGTCCAAAACGTTGCTGGATTTGTTGCTAGGTGCGTTTTTGAAAAAAGTTGCTAGAGGTAAGAAGAGTCAGTAAATCTGGCAACAAAAAGGTTCCAAGGAAGCAACACTGTCTGTCAACCATGAATGTAGTCTTCAGTCTGCCAGCCCAGACTGGTGCTTACAAAAACAGCTTCGTTAGTGTTACAAAGAAGTCATGGTTACAGAAGTTTCCTGATATGTGTGACGGTTTGTCAGTATTTGGAGCTGAACGCAGGTACAGACAGAGGTGAGGAGTGAAAAGTGGTTTTGATGAAAACGATGAGGAAAAGGGGGGAGACTGGCAGAGATTCAGCCCAGGTATTTAAACTGGAGTCTAGATGAGTTGATGAGCAGCAGGTGTGGGGAGGAGCCAGGGGCAGGAAGCCACACCCACATGTACAGACAAACATAGACCAAAAGAGGAGGGGGAGACACAAGGGAAACAAGGAAACACAAAGTTAACCATTTAGATAGAAGATAACCATTTCGTTAAAGTTACGGTTTGATTAGTCAAAAGAAACCAGCGTTGACTGTTAACATCAGTCTCCTTGACTCGCAATTCTCTTGTACGGAAAGTAACAAAAAGTAGGTCGATTTATCATCTCTCTGCCTTTTCCTACGAAGCTCCTGACATACGAGTCATAACTCCTACGACCACCAGAACGCCTTATCACATGAACATAAAGAAACGTTTCAGGGGATTTGTTGAAATGCCTGATCTCTCCATTTCCCGCTCATAAACTCGTCATTATAAAAGAAGAAGAATCTCACGCATACTGCAGACCATGTGTGCTAATGGTTTTCTAACGGGATCTGAGGCTTGTATGATCAGGTGGCAATGTAAAGGTGAAGAGAGAGATTCTAATGGTAGAAAACTGGTTGTTTATGTTGTTTGGCAATGCCACTGATTGAAAGTGGTTTGTAAAAAGCTCACCAAAGTCTCACTAATGGCTTTTGTGTGATTAATCGCTTTGTAAAGTCTGATACGAGTGTTATAAACCATATCTTTGATTGCCTCTCTGAATATTAAGGATGAGTGAGATATCACTGCCAATGCTGGTTTACAAGTAAATGTGATGAATTAGTAATAATATGGCACTATAAATAACCACAGCGCTTCTTTTTGTTGTTGTTTTCACTTAAATGTTACAATGTTACTATACAAAGATTTAAGTAAGCATATGTCTATAATCATCTATGGTTACCTCTCTGACACATGTGCACGTCACCAGTTTCATGCATCAAGTTCCTGCTTTAGTGGCTCTGAACATCCACACAGGTGTGTTCAATTGTCTGTCTGATTAGACCTGCGCTCAGGTTGAAATTAGGTGGTGCAATGCTGGGAATTATGCAATGGTGGAAATTAAAACTAATTTATACTTCTAAACCACTACATTTATCTGACAGCTGGAAGTATTTTCAGATTAAGATTTTTTGCTGCAAAAAAAGAAGGTAATATTACATAATATAATACATTGTTAAAGATTAAACCAGTGATACTAACATGTTAATTTTATGAAAACTTACAATTGTAATCATGATCCAAGGTTTCTGTTCAAGGTCCAGAGTGGTTTGTCAAATTATCCAATAATATAATTTTTTAAAAAGCCCAAAATGAATAAAGATGTGTTTCTTCTTCTTCCTTCCTCTCAGCTCATAATCCCTCTTCTAAATCAGTGGCTACCCATTTATTTTGTCACCCAACCTTGGAATGGGAACCACTGGACTAGCAAATATGAAGTAATTAAAACTTGCTCCTCCATAACTGGCCACGGCATTAAAATGCTGCTTACACACAGACATCCCACACAGAATATCAACACACTTTATGTAGTAATAAGAATGATAAAAGTGTAACATAACAGGAGCCTCATGAGTCAAGTGTTGAGTCACCCAACACAGTCCTGAGAAGAGGTCCAGTCAGCCATAATAAGCGACAACACCTGTGAAGGCTCACCCAGGGGAACATCCTGGCTTTAACTAATGGAGCACTGTTAGGATCTGGCACCTCACAGGGTCAGTGAGCAGGATTTGTTCCACAGAAAAGTAACTGAAAAACACCTTTACCTGTAGTTTATGTTGGAAATCTCTGACATTAATTTACCCTAGCAGGCAGCTGTTACAAAATGTTATATCAGTGACTTTCGGGCGGTTGTGGCTCAGGAGGTGGAGCGGGTCGTCCACTAATTAGCAGGTCCGTGGTTCGATCCCCGGCTCCTCCAGCCCGCATGTGGAAGGGCAAGATACCGAACCCCACATTGCCCCTGATGGCTGTTCCATCAGAATGTGAGTGAACGGGTGAATGTGGCAAGTATACAAGTGCAAGTCCATTTCAACCCTTTGGTTTATCGACTCCTGTTTTATTTTGATATTACTTACATTGTGTGTCTATTGGCTGTTTTACTTCCTGTCTTTGTCTAATTTTCCCGCTCTTGTGATTGCCTGCCCTGCTCTGATGTGTTTCACCTGCCTCCCATGTGTATTTAGTCCTTGGTTTCAGTTTGTCGTTGTTCCCTCGTGCCTCTGAGAGCTATCTGTGTCTGGAGTTTCTGGTTTTGTTCCCTGCTCCGTTCCCCGGTGTTACCTCAAGATCCAGTTTTGCCACCTGAGTGTGGATCACCCATGTTTTCATTAAAGTACCTTCACTGTACCTATCTACCTTTGTGTTGTCTGGAATCCTTAAACACACTAGGGAGGGATCTCATCCTTTCAGTCACTACCCAAAGCTCAAGACCAGAGGAGAGGCTTTGAAAATAGATCGACAGGTGAATCAAAAGCTTTGCCTTTTACTTAAAATACACATATAAGACCACTGATACTTTTTGCATCTAATTCATTTGATTAATCTAATTATACTAATGGGCAGATACCATATTAATACATCAAAGTGGAAAGGCACCAAACCCTCAAGTACTTTGTTTTTTATTGATTATTTTAAACCCCTTGAATGTATTACAAATAAGAACAAAATAACATCTAAAATCATTACGGCAATGAATTTAGTGAGAGCAAATGGCTGCTATAATCCTATACTGGCAATATTATGGTAATATTTAACTCCCTATATACCTGTCTCATTTTCTACATGTTGTCTTTTTTCATGTTCATACTTATCCTCACAAAATAAGCTGAACAAGAAGCTCGGTGACATAGAGACAACTCAAGGCTAGTTGGTAAATAACTTTAGCAGATGAGCTAATGGCTAACACACTAGCTATCTGGAAATACGGTAGCCCTGTTTAGTCAAAATTATGCTCACAATAGCTGCCAGTTAGCAACCTTATTGTCTTGGTTGCTAACACAAGAATAAGTTAACACAGTTTATTAAAGATCTACATTTGAATCATCGAGTCCTTTTCGGGTCTTTAGCATCAGTTAAATCAGTTAAATGTAACACATGTAGCTCATTCGACTGCTTAGTGATCCAACCTCGAGTTGTGTATCCCCAGGTGTGCAAGTCTCTGTAACAGCAAAGTAAACTAGTGCTTCCTGTAAGAGGTACACCCATTGTTGTTGTACTGAAGCTTTTCAGTATAACTTTGAAATAATACGCTCATGTATTATAACTGTATTCTACATCACTTAACAGTCTGAACTGTATTGTCTCAACAGTTCACTGCTGTAGGAGCATTAATAACTTCTAAAAATCCAGAAACCACAGAGCCATGCCTTCAGGCTAAAATTTCATTAACATGTAAATCTGAAGCTGCTCTATAGAAAATGAATTAGTCTATTAATTCTACAGACCCAAATGTTTTACTTTTCTTACCAAAATGTTTTTTACTGTACAGTATTAACACTTCCGAAACAGAAAATGTTGCTGTACACCCGCAGACACCTTTAAACCCAGCAGCATGGCCCTGAGCTCTGACACACCACATTTATAAGAGAACTAACACTCTGTGCTGTTATTAGATGACACATCTGCTTTATGCATGGAGGAGATTGTGAATAGATTTTGCGTCATTTTTGTGCTTTACATTCTGTCCTCATGTTCGAATAGATTTAGGGGAAACATTTTGATTTTACATTTGGTTTTGAATTTATTTTGAGTGTGATCATGCAAATATATATTTTCTATTTGAACATACAGTTCCTACATATGCACTGCACTCAGAAAGTATTCAGACTCTGATTGGACATGATGTGGAAAGGTGTGTTAGTGTGTGTGTGTGTGTGTGTATATATATATATATATTAAGGTCTCGCAGCTGACAATGCAGATCAGAGCAGGAAGGAGCTGCAAAGGTCAAAGACAGGCTTGTGTCGAGGCTACAGAAACATTTCTGCTGCATTGAAGGTTCCCTTTTAGAGCTGGACCCGGACTAACTGAGCAACTGGGGGAGAAGGATCTTGGTAAGAGAGGTGACCAATAACCTGAAGGTCACTCTGGCATTGCTCCAAATGGTGAATCATGATGGAGGCAGCATCAGGCTGTGAGGGTCTTTTAGCAGCAGAGACGGGGAGACTGGTCAGGGTTAGAGAGATCCTTAATGAAAACCTGGTCCAGAGCGTTTGGACTGGGCCGAGGGTTCACCTTCCAACAGGACCATGACCCTGAGCAGCTAGCCAAGACAACGCAGGAGTGGATCAATGTCCCTGAGTGACCCAGTCTGTTCCCAGGCATGTTCCTGACTCAGCTTTCCCGGCTGATGTCTCCTCAGTTCCCGAGTCTTCCTGTTCCCGACTCAGCAGGTGGTTAAGTCTGTTCCTGGCTCCCAGTCGACCATCAGTTGGCCATCGTCTCAGCCGACGACGGACAGTCAGATCATCAAGCTGTCTGTCCGATGCTCGACCTTCTGTCTGGTTGTCAGCTTCACCTGACAGCCAGTTTTGACCTTTGGTCACTTGGCTGCCTCCTCTGGACCCCAGCTTCACCACTGGATCCTGCTCTGCTACCAGAGGGATCCTGCCTTCATCACCACCCGCCAAACCACTTTCATCTGCCTGTTCTGTACTGTCGCACTGTCTGCTTCCTCAGTCCTCCTCCTAGTTCATTCTTGTTTTCTCTATGGACCTGTCATTTTCCCTCTGCCCACCAGAGATCCTAAGACTTTCTGCCCCTATTTACATCTGCTCACCTGTTCCCTATCTTCAATTATCTGTGATTTCCCCACCCATTCAGCGACCTGTCTCCAGTTCCCTCTTCACCCAAGCTGGTAGATAAATTTTCACCAGCTTCTTGTTGGGTCATCTGCTTTTGTTCCTGCTAACAGTATGTATTTTCCTGTGCTTCTGCCCACCTGTGTTCCTGGCAGCCAGCTTGTTCATCTCGTCTGCCCTTTTGAACTGCTGACTGAGAGTCCCCTCTCAAATACAAGATCTTTGTCTCTCCTCTTGGGCCATTTTGCAATTTTGGAGGTTTTCCAGGCATGTCCAACTGGTATGAGATCCCAGGGCAGACCCAGAACTCGCTGGAGAGACGATGCAGTATATCTCACCTGGCCTTGGAACGCCTGGGAGGAGCTGCAAAATGTAGCTGGGCACAGGGACGTCTGGACTACATTGCTTAACTTGCTGCCACTGAGACTTGACTCTGGATAAGTGAAGTGTGGCAAAATCCAGCGTTAACCTCCCTTTTTAAATGAAAGGAAACACAGACACGCACACACACACACACACACACACACACACACACACACACACACAGCAGTGTATGGTGGGAAACCTTGGCTCTTAATTCTCATTTCTTTTATGCTATATCTTTTTTTTTCGCGTTATTTATGACACATTACATTTCTGCTGATGGAAGCTGAGTTTCTTGAGGTGTTGACTTACACTCACACTAACTACTCATTTCTTCTACTATTCAATAAAAAGATTAAAAACCCAATCAACTGGAAAACCACAGATGCTTAAAAACATCTAAATTAGGTTGATTAAAAACACTTGGAAACGAGACGCCAATGATTTTTTTTACAAATCATTCAATCTGATTCTTAGCAGAGGGCATGGTGTAATAAATTTTACTGGTTAGTTTGGGTAATTAAATGCTACTTTAAGCAGTGGCCTCCTTACAGCTCTGTGGGATGTTGTTAGCAGGGAAGTAGGTGTTGAAAAATGTCCTCTGCTCACTAATGGAGAATAACAAGAATCAATGTCGAGGGACTGCAAGACAAGCAAGTACTGAAGTGAAGACGTTTCATGTGACAAAGATTTCCTCTTTGTGATACCTTTTTTTTTTTTTTTTTTAAGTGGTGAAAGGTCATAGGTGAAACTCTTCTCCCATTGTCTGACCGCTGTCTTATTATTGTACTTGCTGTTATCCCTTTTAGTTAAGAACTGATAAGATTTGATCCTTGCCTGCCTCTTAATGAAACATCCAATGTAATCTGATATCAGTTATGTTCCTCAAAGTCACGATTGGCCTTGACGATAAGAACTGAATATTATTCTGATGATAATGTGAAATGGAAAGTCAGTGGATCAACAGAGTTTTTACAATTCATCCTGAGGGGGACATAAATATCTGGACCCAGTCCAGCCAGTTGTTTCTGAGACATTTCAGTCTCGACCAAAGTGGCGGCCCGACTGACATTACCGTCTCCAGAGCCAGACCACACCACTAGCATGGCTTAAAGGGCACGATGCAATTTCAGTGCTCATAACATTTCAAACAAAGGCTGTTACCCATGAATATATGTTGCATCACATCTTGATACAATTTTAATGGCATCATTCCAGCAAAATGAAAAAGAAACAGGAAATATAACAGGAGAAGCATGTGTTTGTGTGTGAGAACAAGGCAGGAATAAAGAGAGCCCATGATACAGTGTGTGTAGGAGGGCTGTTAGTAACTGGAAGCACCGTGTTGTTTCTAACACCTAATGACCTGCCTGCAGAATGGGCCTGATCTCCTGAATTATTATAGCCATATAATGGATCATGACTGCTGATGCACTGCTAGACTCGACAATGCATGATCAAGACACACACTAGCTCTTATAATTATGCATGTGCGATAATACATATGTATCGGATGAGTGTGTTTCCAGGTTTAGCATCCAGCTGCATTTTGCAGTATACATTTATTTCCTTTAGATACACTCGGTAACTGCAGAAAGCTTGGCGGAATAGCTGATGGAAAGAACTATCATATTAAAATGTAATTTCTGAAAATAATTTGGCACTGAATTGTTGCCGTTGTCCCCATCAGCTCTAAATAACAGTGATACACCCACCGCGTTGACCAGCCACTCAGCGATGCCATCTCTCTAAACCGATAGCGTGCCCTGTCTCATCTATATTGCACCTGTCTCTGTCTGTCTCTCCTCAGAGAGCGGAGGCAGGGAGACATAAAAGCTCCAGCATGTCTGAAACATAATGATGGTGACTAATGATAGCGGGTGGAAGGGTGCAAATGGAATGCACCCGAAATCTTTAGAGAGTGATGAATGGCTTCATCATGCAAGAGCAGCATATTTCAGCGGTTCCTAGGGGAGTCGGTGTTCACAGCCTCGGCAGCCCAGAAAAACAAGGTTTAAGTGTTTTAAACCTTTTTTGTGTCTCAATCACTAAACTTGGCTCTTTGCCAGTGCTAAGCAACAATGATTGATGTCAAAGCAAATATGGAAGTTGCATTTGTTCTACTAAAAACTCATACTGTATTGACATAAATGAGAAAACCCCAAAATCCTCTCTTATGCCTTTATGTCTAATGTTTATACTCTTGGCGTTATTCCAAATATGACAGTATAGATCGACATTTTGAGGGGTACACTAATTTTCCCTTCTGGGAGTTAAATGTTAAGATCAAATCACCCCTCATTTCTGTACAGTAAATGTGAAGCTGAAACCAGAATTCAGTTAGCTTAGCTTAGCAAACAGTAAAAAGCAGGGGAAAACTTGTAGCCTGGCTAGCTTAGTGTGTCCAGTGATAACAAAATCCACCTCCAAGTGCTTTAAAGGAGTTTCTATTTTCTATTGCTACATTTAGCGTTAGCAGCTGTTTACTTTCTGTTACTGTTTACTTAGGAAATGCACCAAGTTTAGCACCAAACTTCATTCTTTTACTCTCCAACAGCTGTCTCCAGAGGTGGAAAGCAATGTCAATGCTAACACTTGTCTCTATCATGTCCTTTCTTCAACTGAGGTTAGCACGCTAACCAGCTAGCCCTGGCCTGTCTCGTCACTTTCCGATAGCGAGTCACTGTAGCTTCCAATCTGCCCTTCAGTAGTAGCGCTGCTGAGAGGGCGTGTCATAACCTCTTGTAAACGCAATGATGGCTGAAGCTCTTGTCAGGCAACAAGGACTCGCAAATGAACACTTTGTTCTATTCAGATTGAACGAATGAGATACAAAGTGTAAGTATGACAATTCACGTTTATTTGCTAGATAGTTACTCTGCTGGGAAGAGTTATCAGGGAAACAGTGGCTTTCCAGGAAGTTCTAACTGAACTTCTTGAGGTTTTTTCAGTTCTTTTCAGTTTTTCACCATCTGTCAGACAGAACAGATTCAGTTCAGTCTTAATTAAAAGAGTCTTTTAAGGCCTCAAGTCTATTTTCTCTCAGTGTATGCGTAACCACCTTGACTTTGTAATGGGCCATGAGTGCTGCCTAAAAATCAAGTGCACAGCAGTACAGTGGCAGAATGCATCTTGTGCTGATGGAGGACTGCAGCTGCTGCCGCTGCTGCTGCTGACATGATTTTTTTTTCATCTATTTCATCTATGTAGACATCTTATCTGGCTGTGCTGTTATCAGCGGCTGCAAAAACAGACGTTGGAAAAAACTGAGTCAAAGCCAAAAGGCTCTGAGATCCTCATGTTTCGATTGTGAACTGACAAAGAACCAACCAGGGACATTTCCTGGTTGAATTTCTACTTTAACATTGTTACATGCTTACTAAATGTTGCATTTCATCTAATTACAATTAAGGAAATCATAGTTTTGATCATTTAAAATACAGTATAAGCTAGTAAGTATCCTGCTGCCATAGTGTCTTTATCTCCAGCTTTTTCTGTCGGTGCAAAATGCCAGCACCAAAGCCTTTTGATAATTGTATTTCAATATTGTGCGATTAATCCAACCAACTTTGCATAGTGTAAGAACATAACTCAACATTTGGTTAAATGCTTGACATGTATTATCTATCTCATGGAGCTCATCTATGTATCTAGGCAGTCAGGAATGACAGAGGTCAGAGGTGGTTTTGTGAGGCAATCATTGACGTGAGCCAGGAATAACTTTTTAAAAAGAAAAGTTTTTACACGGGGGCATGTCAGATACTCCTGCCGTCTTTCCACTGAGCCATATTTCAGGTTCTGTATATCCAGGAGCATCACAACAGCCGCAACTGAATCACTTGACGGTTTCACAGAGTAGGAATTTATTGTCTCATCTTCTGTTTACAAGCCCAGTCCCACGCGGACCTATAAAACCACACTACAGGTCAAAGTCAGCAATTTTGTAAGTAAAATAGAGGTCGAGAAACTGTCAAGTTTTCTGCCAACCTACAGCTTTCCTGTTAGTCTGTGCTCCCAAGTCATAAAACAAAAGTTTGCTCTGCTCAGCTGGTGAGTGCGACCACTGATGTTACATCATGTACAGTACAGTGTCCTGCCATGTCAAAAAAGTGTAGAAGTATAAAAGCATGTCTGCCACTAGCAATTTACACGACACATGCCCTCAACGCATGCGCTCCTGAAGGTTAGGCCAGGCATTCATTTAGACAAATCAATATCCTTTTATTTAGTATAGTGCTCTTAAATGGCGAGTGTTGCCTTGTGGGGGAAAATATCAATGAGTCTCTCCCAATAATGTTTCACAGTGCTCCAGTTTGATCCCTGAAAATATTTATCAGAGGGAACATTTCACTACACAAGCATGACAAATGGATGTGTCAAAAGAGAATGCATCACCAGGGCAGGCTTTTAATATAATTATTAACTTTGACTTGCCCTCATTTTTCAAAGGGCTTGGACTGGGAGACAGAGCCAGTGGTGGTTGGTTTTCTTTAACTTTTTCTCTCCACTTCACTTCCCAGACAGACTCTTAAACTCCCAAGGATCCTCCCTGACTAGTTGCAGTCAGCTGTTATGTGTGTATACACTAAATAAAAGAATATTGATTTGCTTAAATGAATGCCAGTTCTAACCTTCAGGAGTGTAAAGAGGGGGCGAGACAGACAGACAGAGAAAACAGATGACCAGAGTGGGAGTAATGGTAAGAGAGGGAGAGTTTCCAGTCAAAAAAAGAAAAAAGAAAAAGGGAGCGAGGAAAAGAGCTCAGCATGTCTTCCAGCTGCAGTGCAGTCAGGTCTGTTGGGGCTACTGTCAGAGCAGAAATTGGTATGTCTGCTTCTTCTGTGATGGATGTTTCCTTGTATGACTGCTGAACGTCAGAGCAATGTGACAGCTCCAGACAGCAGCTTCGCCTCTTTGGTTCTCAGACTGACACCAAACCCTGATGTTAAATTCATGCTTCACATAGATGAAAAAAAATCCTTCTAACAAAGCATTGTATCTGCATTGGGAATAAATCAATTAGTGGTGAGGGGTTACTTAAACAGAGGGTGAAGTAGTATTTATATATGAAACAATACTAGCACCAGTCCTGATGCAAAACAATGTGTAGTTTCTGAAAACTCCAGAGTAATAATCAGCCTTATTCTTTCACTATTTTCTAGACACTGTACATTTCCAAAGAGAAACTGGGGCCATTCACTTCTGCATTAAAACAAATTCATTATAAGCGTCTATTCATTCACACTCAGGACTTTTTGTATGTGGTGTTCAGTGACATCAGTATTCACAGTGCAGACGTGTGGTGGTAATTACACTCTCAGAGATGAAGTGACTGCAGGGAGAAGACTGAACCGACGAAGCTTCTGCTCGTGCTTTAGATATCAGAATATTTTTCCATTTGAAAACCACATGAGTTTCAGTCTTACTTTACCAGTGAGTGACACTCGTGAGGTGGCAAGTGAGAGTGTGGAGGTTGGGGTGGTGGATGGGCATGAAACACATCTGACTTCTGTGAGTTTGAGTCCCATTACAAACCTACAATTAATGTTTTTTGCTCGAGGTATGGCTCCAGGGATGTCAGTGTCAGTCAGTCCACCACTTGGGTCCAGGCTGAAATATGCCAACAGCTATTTCAGGGATTGGCATAAAATGATGTACCGATATTCATGGTCTCCAGAGAATGAATCCTACTGACTTTGGTGATCCTATAGCAGGGGTCAGTAAGTGGGTTTGGCCTTGGGCCATTTTTTTTTTTTTAATCCATTAGACAATGGCCAGAACATAATCAAAAGCTGATTTAAGAAATTGTTTGATTTGAAAATACAACTGGGATTTTCTTTGTTACTGTTCACATGTCGCAGTGTAGCCAGTGTAGCCTACAGTCACATATTATACATTTGAAAACTAGTGTTCTTGCCCTTTTTTTTTGGAGGAAAAATAGCTGAGGAGGAAGTGATTGTTTGGGGAACTGTTGCTGCCATGACGGATCTCCTTTAGCACCGGGTGCTGTGCAATGACAGTGCAGCGTGCGGCATGATGTGACTGTGTGTTTCTGTCATTCTCTCAACATGAATAAAAGTATAATAAGCATCTTCAGGTGGGGGGGGGGGATTCTCTGTATGGACATCATAGCTAAACGTGGGACTGTTAGTTTGATATTGTAAAATTTAAAAAAAACAATAAAAGATTATCAAATAATCTGGAGGGCGTGTTTCTGCCTGCGAGCTGTTGCCAACCGCCGTCCTGTAAAGTTTCCTTTAGCACCACTGTGAGGTTGACATTTTTAACTGTTAGTGGAATATTTCAACAACTACTGGATAGACTGGTACAAAATTTGGTATGGATATCCACAGTGCCCAGGTAATCTATCCTACTGACTCTGATGATCCCCTGACACCATGAATTTGACATTTGGATGAATTGCCCAGCACCACCATCAGGTCAAAATCATAATCTGGCCAAAATTTTGGTTTATGACTAGATAACTGCAATGACGCTGCTATCAGCTGTAGTTTGTGTTTAGTGCTCAGCAAATCTTAGTTAAATGAATGCTAACTTGTTAAGCATTAACCGACCACACATCAGCGTGTAGTTGCCATGAACTCATATTTTAGAAAGTGAGAATTATAAAACCAGTGTTATTGAATCCAGGGTTTTGGAAAAACACCTTATGTAGTATTATATAATACACAATTTTTATCTGCAGGAGTATTTACTATGCTACAAATAACTGCAGTAATGCACCAACCATGGAGACATTAGCTGTAGCTAATACGCATATACCTGCGACCTATAATTTACCAATAATTTTTCCTCCTGCATCTCTCTATTGTCCTTGTCTCTATACATTCATTAAGTGGAGTTATAATGCAGCCAGGTAAGTACATTGCTTTTCCTCAGTTCACAGTCAGTTCACATTCACTTGCGTCTTTTCATTGGCTTTGTATGGAACGGCAACACCATTCACTGCACCACAAGGCCAGCAGTGCTGAGATTGTGTTCTTTGTAGTCTGAAATTTCTGATTTTATGAGCCTTTATGGACTATCTTCTTTTTACAAACTACTTGTCTTTAGTCTCTTACTGTGGACACACCAATAAAACAGCTCCACTGCCAAACTACCTGGCATCCTGACTCTGCCACAGTTCTACTTGTTCTGGAAGCTTTTTAAGGATGCTACTCCTCAATGTTGGATCCCTTACTAATGAAATTTTCATTGTTAATATTATTATAAAATCTCATAATGTTGATTGTATCTCCTTAGTGAGTCTTGGCTTGTTGAGACTGGTAGCAAAGAACTGACTGAAGTTTCACCACCTAACTTTTCATTTTCATAATGTACCAGGTCTAACAAGAAGGGATGGCTGACATTTTTTCAGATTTTGTATAATTTAAAAAATATTTGGTTCTTAATCTACTTGTTATACACTAATTCTGATACAATTTAACTCACATGTGTCAGGCAGGGACTCAAGGCAGGACGCAGAGGATAAGAAAACAATGGGCTTTATTGAAATCACCGGTGACCTCAGACAGAGTGAAAAATAAATGGCTATGAAAAGACTAGTCACTAAATTCTGGAGTCTGAGAAAACAAAATCTCACCAGGAGGAGGAAGAAAGCTCTAAAAAAAAAAAGGTAAACACAAAACGCTCCGTAAGGAGGAAAAACCTGACCTAAAAGAAAATAAACCAGAATACTCAACTCACGCCACCAAGCGGAGGATCTAGGATAATCAATAATAAGCACCTGCCGTGCAGCAGCCCCGATGCGTCGGCAACGGCGGATCATGGCGTGGGCGGACGGGACCGTGACTTCGGGCTCCTGGGCAGCGAACACAGGAGGTTCATAACCATAAACACACTTGAAGGGCAAAAAACCTGTGGCAGAGGTGGGCAGGGAGTTGTGGGCATATTAGACCCAGACCAGGTGTTTGCTCCATGTCGAGGGGTTCTGGGACGCTAGGCAACAGAGGCCGGTTTCCAGCTGCTGGTTAAGGCGTTCAGTCTGGCCGTTGGCCTCCGGGCTGGCCTTGACTCCGATGAGCCAGCAAAACTCCCTCCAGAAGCGTGACACAAACTGGGGCCCCCGGTCCGAGACGATGTCCTTGGGAAAACCGTGAATCTTAAACACATAGTCAATCATAATTTGAGCCATTTCCTTGGCTGAAGGCAGTTTTGGCATTTTCGAAAATCTGTCCACCACAGTGAGGACTGTGGTGTTACCTTGAGAGACCGGGAGCCCCGTGACGAAGTCTATAGATATGTCGGCCCATGGTCTGGAGGGGATGGGCAGTGGTTGCAGAAGCCCCATACGTGACCTGGAGGACATCTTTTTCCTCGCACAGACCGAACATGCCCCGACGTACTCCCGGACCTCTGATTCCATGGACGGCCAGCAGAACCTCAGAGAGATGGCGAACATCGTCCACCGAACTCCCGGATGACAGGAAAGCAGCGAGGAGTGGGCCCAATGAATCACCTGTTGGCGCAGATCGACAGGGACAAACAATCGATTCTCGGGGCACCCACTAGGAGCCTCACCAATAGCTTGCTTAACCTCATTTTCTATCTGCCAAGTCACCGCTCCAACCACACAGGTCAGTGGAAGGATAGGCTCTGGTTCTTTGGCTACAGGCTCAGGGTCGTAGAGACGTGACAGGGCGTCAGGCTTGACGTTCCGGGACCCCGGCCTGTAAGAAAGAGAAAAGGAGAAGCGGTTAAAGAACAGCGCCCACCTGGCCTGGCGAGAATTGAGTCTCTTGGCTTTGCGTATGTATTCCAGGTTCTTGTGATCCGTCCAGACGATGAACGGGTGCTCAGCTCCCTCCAACCAGTGTCTCCATTCCTCCAGAGCCACCTTAACCGCCAACAACTCCCGGTTGCCGACATCATAGTTCCTCTCCGCCCTGGACAGTCGCCGCGACAGGAAGGCGCAGGGATGCATCTTCCCATCCTGTTCTGACCGCTGCGAGAGGATGGCCCTGATCCCCTCGTTGGACACATCCACCTCTACCACGAATTGCTGCCGGGGGTCCGGCATGGTGAGGATCGGCACCATGGTGAAGCGGGACTTCAGTTTCTGGAAGGCAGCCTCTGCCTCTGGTGACCAGGAGAAACGCACCTTCGAGGAGGTGAATGCATGCAGAGGAGCCGCTATTGCGCTGAAGCCTCTGATGAACCGCCTGTAAAAGTTAGCAAAACCAAGGAATTGCTGAACTTTCTTGCGGCTATCAGGTGTGGGCCATTTGACCACAGTGCTAACTTTAGCCGGATCCATCTGCACCCTTCCAGGGGCTACGATGAAGCCCAGGAAGGAGATGGTATCGGCGTGAAACTCGCTCTTTTCGGCTTTGACATAAAGTCTATGGTCTAATAGTCTTTGTAGTACTGCTGCTACATGTTTTCTATGAGTGTCTAGGTCAGGTGAGTAGATGAGAATGTCGTCAAGGTAAACAGACACAAAGTGGTCAAGGAAGTCCCTTAGCACATCATTAGTCATGGCCTAGAAGACAGCAGGAGAATTAGTGAGCCCGAACGGCATAACTAGATATTCATAATGTCTGCTAGGGGTGTTGAACCCCGTTTTCCATTCGTCCCCCTCCCTGATTCTGACCAGATGGTATGCATTACAGAGATCTAATTTAGTAAATATCTTGGCCTGTTGGAGTTGATCAAACATGGATGACATGAGGGGCAAAGGGTAGTGGTTCTTGATTGTTATGTCATTAAGGGGGCTGTAGTCAATGCATGGTCTTAGAGACCCATCCTTCTTAGTGACAAAGAAAAATCCAGCTCCAGCGGCCGATGAAGAGGGGCGAATAAGCCCTGCCTTCAGTGAGGTTTCAATGTATTCAGTCATGGCCGCTCTCTCCGGCCCGGAGACCGAGTATAGGCGGCCCTTAGGGCTGGTGGAACCAGGTATCAGGTCTATGGCACAGTCATATGGTCTATGTGGTGGCAGTGACATGGCTTTGGATTTGCTGAAAACCTCCCGGAGGTGGTGGTAGCAGGAGGGCACGGACTTCAGGTCAGTGTCTGTGTCTGTGGCAACATGGAGAGAAACCTGGTTAATAGCGGATATGTTATTTCCCTGGTTTGGGTCGTACTCTAGACGCTCAGCACAGTCTTCCCCCCATCCTAAGATCTCTCCAGTCCTCCAGTTAATGTGAGGGTTGTGTTTGCACAGCCAGGGGAGGCCAAGAATCAGTGTCTGTGATGGTGACTGAAAAAGGTGAAAGTTCATGCGCTCATTATGACCGTGTGTGTGCAGTTCCAGAGTCTTGGTGGTGTGAGTTATGGTAAACAGTTCTTTTCCGTTGAGTGCTCGGGCATTGATGGGCCTGGCCAGTGGCTCCGAATTGAGCCCTAATTCAGCGGCCAGACCCCAGTCCATCAGGCTCTCATCGGCCCCTGAGTCTATAAGTGCCCTAAGGTTGGTGGTGGTGGTGTGATGAGTTACCTTGGCGGACGTGAGGATGCGTGGAGCGCGACCAGGAGTCAAGTGCGGACTCCCCAGCTCGGGCCTTTTGGCAGGACAGGCGGCGACGAGGTGATCGGACTCCCCGCAGTAAAAGCATCGGCCCTCCTGCTGACGTCGCCATCGCTCTCCTGGCATCAGCCGTGTCCTCCCGAGTTGCATGGGTTCGGTCTCTCCTGCCGTGGGTAAGAGGGGAGGTCGTTCGGGAGTCGAGCCTCGGGCTTCCTGCCCGTCCAGAGCCAGCGGACACCGGTACCTCTCCGACGGCGGTCGGCCTCCCCGATGCTGATGGAGTTCATGAATCCGGTTATCTGTTCGGATGGCTAGGGCGATGAGGGAGTCCAGGTCCGCGGGCAGGTCCAAGGGCACCAATAGCTCCCGTATGGGAGCAGACAGTCCTTTCAGGAACACATCATATAGTGCTGTGGTGTTCCATCCGCTCTCCGCCGCCAGGGTGCGGAAGCGGATGGCGTAGTCACATACCGAGCCATTGCCCTGCATCAGCCTGCTCAACTCTCTAGCCTTTTCCCTGTCCGTTGACACCGGATCAAAAGTTCTCTGGAGAGTGGCTTGAAATTCGGGAAGCGAGCAGCAAAGTGGGGAGTCACGCACCCACTCTGCTGTGGCCCATGCTCTCGCTCTCCCGGTCAGGTGAGACACCATGAATGCAATCTTGGACCGGTCTGTGGTAAATGCATGGGGGGAATGTTCAAAATTAATGGAACAGTCTATGAGGAAAGCCTTACAAAAGTCCTCGCTCTCCGGAGAAGCGCTCCGGGGGTGCCAGCCTGATCCCTGTTCCGGCGACGGGTTCAGCCTGAACAGGAGCAACTGCCGTGACTGGAGGCTCCAGCAAAATGGGTGGGTTGTGGGTCTGCTGCAGGTGTCCGAGCAGGTCCTGCACTTGTGACGAAAGTTGACCCAACTGCGTGACCATTGCCACCTGAAACTCCTCCTGGTGGGAGAGTTGGGCCTCCTGTGCGCGCAGCGCGGCCGTCAGCTGGCCAGTCTCTGCTGAGTCCATACTGGCCAGAGTGTACTGTCAGGCAGGGACTCAAGGCAGGACTCAGACGCAGAGAATAAGAAAACAATGGGCTTTATTGAAATCACCGGTGACCTCAGACAGAGTGAAAAATAAATGGCTATGAAAAGACTAGTCACTAAATTCTGAAGTCTGAGAAAACAAAATCTCTCCAGGAGGAGGAAAAAAGCTCTAAAAAACAAAAGGTAAACACAAAACGCTCTGTAAGGAGGAAAAACCTGACTTAATAGAAAATAAACCAGAATACTCAACTCACGCCACCAAGCAGAGGATCTAGGATAATCAATAATAAATTACACGAAATAAAAATCACTCATAACGAGGAAAAACAAAGGGCTATGAACATTAGCTAAGGCAAGAAATTACAAACAAAAAATCACTCTTCACGAAGAACAAACGGCTTACTTTGAAGGACACTATGGCTGTGGGCATGGACAAGGGCTCGGGTGCAGGTCATTGACGAAGACACTCTGGCACAAGACAAGGGGAACACAGAGTATTTAAACACATGGAGGGAAATAAGGGCACAGGTGGAAACACTTAGGGCAATCAGACTGAGACACATGAGGAAGGGCAAGTGACCTGAAACAAGAGGAGAGTTACTTTTCAAAATAAAACAGGAAATGACAGGACAAAACAAAACCAGGACAAGACAACCTCACCACGGTGTGACAACATGTCTATAAGGATACAATGAAGTCGTGATATTTTATATCAAAAAGGTCCAAGGTTAACTTCACTGTGACATCATAATGTTGTGCAAAAAAAACCTCTGGCTATTTTTCAATGCTGTAACTCAGGAAGGGGATCGTGATCATATTTCTTGCTGGTTGGCAAAGGAAGAAACCACAAGGTGGTAATTCTAGTTTTCAATGTTGTTTGAGTGACCAAACATGTAGCTGGTTTAAAATGAGTCAAAAGATCTTTCCATCTCTGCAGACACATTTGATAGTTTCATTTCAAGATATCTAATTCTGTTAAGTGAACCTGGTCACGTTCAGAAATTATGGATGAAATTGCACCTAATAATAAGTGAATTTAAGATAAAACAAAAGCACCTCAGAAGAATGTGGAAGGGTGAGGACACTGGCTCAATGGTAGGTGGACTGAATGGCAGGTCGATCATAATATTTATGACCAATATTTATTATTCAAAATTTGAATGATTTGAAGTTTCTGTTGGTACAACTGATAAACTGGTTAATCCTCTCAGACCAACAGCTGAGCCCCAATCTCCCAAAAATTGAATGAATTTGCCCTCATACTTTAAATTTCCAATATTAGGAATAATTGCGTCATTCTTTGTTGTTGGGTGTGAGCTTTCTTCTTCCACCATCTCAGTTCAGTGCAAAGTTTCCAACAATCTGTCCAACTTCACTCTTATTCAATGTAGTGATCTACAAAAAGCAGTTAAACTCTGCAACATACCCTCTTAACCTCAACATTTTTTTCAGCTGTCTGGTAGATGATGTCCTTGAGATTTTCGATGCCTCTGCACTGTTTGGAACATTCCCCACAGGTCTCAAGCATGCTTTTAGAACACCATTGTTGGGGGAAAAAAACCATATTAACCTTGACCCATTTGTTCTTAAGATCTACAGACTGAACTCAAACCTTACCTTCCTGGGAAAAATTCTAGAAAAGGTTGTACAATCAACAATTACACGTGTCTGTCATATAACAATTGGTGTGATGTTTACAACTCTGCTTTTAGAGTTAACTCAGTACAGAAACTGCCCTTGTCATAATTGTTAAGTATCTTAAAATTAGCTCAGACCTTAGTTTGATACGGTTCTTAATTGGAGTCCCTCAAGGGTCAATTCTGGGTCCACTGCTGTTTGATTTGTATGTGCTCCCACTGGGGTCCATCATTCACATAACCTCTATGCTGATGACACACAATTATACATATCTGTTTCTTCCAACAACTTAAGCCAGTCACAGACTTCATCCAGTGCATTGCTGATATCAAATATGGTCATTTTTCTTACAGTTAAATGAGGACAAAATAGAGATTATTTCAATAGGTCCCAGGGCTCCAGATTCACTCTTTGTTAACTGTTGGTAAAATCTTGTGAATATGCCAGAACCTTGGGTGGGATTTTTGGATGCTGATCTTAGACTGCTTTTTATCATCTCAGAAATATCAGCTGGATGTTTCCTTTCTCAAGTGAGTTCATGAATTTATTACTATAATGCACTTTTTGCTGGACTGACAAAGCAGGTGTTAAATAACCTCCAGCTCATTCAGAATGCTGCAGCCAGAGCAGCAACAAAAACCAAAAGGTCTGAACGTCACATCACCCCTGTTTTAATGTCTCTTCACTGGCTCCCACTAAAACAAAGAACAGGTTTTAAAATATTTGTTATTGTTTTTATGAATGGCTGAATGGTTTAGCTCTTCCCTACATTGTTGACATTCTGCGTGTACACAATGAATTAATCCCTTAGATCATCAACCAAAGGTCTTCTCAATGTACCTAGTATAAATTCTAAATCAGCTTATGGTGTCTTCAGTCTCTTGAACCCCCTGCACATGAACTCAGGTCTGCTATAACAGTATCTTCATCTTCAGTATCATTCATTCTTCAAAAGCAAACTAAAAAAAAACAAATTTTTTCACAAGCTTTTAGTTATGCTTACGGAATGTTGTTAACAAATAAAACTTGTATCTGTAGTATTATTAGCATTATCATTCTTTTTTTTCATACTGTAACTATTTGACATTGTTGCATTCATATTGCACATTGTACATTTTTGCATTACATTTATATTTTTTATAGATTTTAAAATTTTTATTGTAAATATTTTTATTGAAAAAAAAATACTAAAAATATTAAAGCTATCGGACCTGCAGTACCTGCTTCTGCTTCATTTTTCCTTATATTTTTTTCTTCTTACTATTGTTACTTTATGTACCAAAACACCAAAGCAAATTCTTCATATGTGAAAACCTACTTGACAATAAACCTGAGCCGATTCTGATTCCCTTTGTGTTATTTCTGACTAACACCTTCCTACCTTCCTTATTCACTTTTTACCTTTTGAAGCACATGGAATCCACAGCTGTTTCGTGAAATGTGCTATATCAATAAACCTGACATGCGAGTTTCATGCAAAATGTGTACTAACAAAATAGCTTGAGCATAAAGCTACTGTAAGGAAAGCTCTAGCTTCACAGCTACATAACAATGCCATCATTCAAACCGGGGTCCATCAGTGCCAGTGCGAGTGGCTGTGTCAGGGACTGTGTCTTCATTAAGTGTTCCTGTTTAGCAGCTCTGGTGATCTATTATTCACTGGCATGCCTCAAAACATTTCCATTGGAGATGCTATGAAAGGATGTAGGACTGATTGCTAAGTGACAGTAATGCACGCAAATATGTCAGCACGCACACAAAGAAAGTGTTGGGCAAAGCATACAAACACATACACACATTCCAGGTTTCTAGATGACAGTAATGGCATGTAATGAAAAGCTGTGTATGGCCGGAATGGGGACCGGTTGTCACCTGTGTGACTGTAATACTGTCAGCTCTCTAAACAGACAAGTTGTGTTGATGTGCTGCTGTTGGCAGAGGAGTGGGGGGGGGTAATGAGGGATAACTGCTGCATTGCTGAGAAGGCCATCAGTCTCTGGAGGGCATAGTTTGTCCACAGACAAAAAAAGTAGGTCTGCGATATATCCATGTGTTCAAAAATCAATGAGGCCGTTAGACAGGCAGAGCTGGCGATCATATTTCCTACATCCTGTGATAGAATACAACTGAGGAAACGAATGGCATGTAGGTGAATGTGGCTGCCTGCCAAAGACCAAAATAATCATACAGCACTTTTCAGAATTGTAACCTTAACTTGTCATTATTTTGGCAATGATTTGTCCTCTGCATGAAGCATGACATCCTCTATACTGCAGAGAAGCTGCAGGAAGGAATGGTTGGTCAGGACTCATGGGTTCTTGTCCTGTCTACCTGGTGTGGTTAGGTTTATTCTAAGGTAACAATACTTTATATTTTACCTTTCCAGACAGTTACTATGTTAGATTAAGTGACCACAGAATTATACATTGCTGTGACCTGGCCAAGAAACATGTTGGACCCTGACAAATCATAGCTCATAAGCAAGGCACCAACCTCCACTTAGAGCATTTCCAGCCACTTATTTTCACGTGTATTTTCAATTAGACTTCATCAATCGTGAGTGTGAATTAAACATCTCTCAAGATTCCACTGAACGGATCAAACATGAGGCTCTAAACTTCCTCAAATTAATACATGAAGCAAACTTAAATGAAACAGTTCCACTAAAATTTCAGCATCATTTTCCACCATTTTGAATGAGCTTTGATTGCGCTCATTTAATTGTGTCATTTCACTACACCTTCTTCTTTTGCAGTAATGTATCGGTTAGGGCCACCAGCTGTTTGAATGGATGGATGAACTTATTCCTTATATCCACATAAGAGTAGTGGATGGTGTTAAGCTTGGGAGAATATCGCGATATTTCCAGCCATTTGTGATATATGGTTGTTGCCCTCACTGATGGCAGTTTCCTCCTGGTTGGAAAATAAATGAACCAATCGGAGCTCTATGGGCTGAATTCAGAAAAGGGAACATCCTCATTGGGAGCTAGAGCAGTAAAAGTTTGTCACTAAAACTGAGACAAGCGTGAGTGAGATCGACCCTGCTGCACAGGATGCTGGAAGTCAACTTGCAGAAATAGTAACTCATAAATCCAAAGCCATTTTCTGGAGATCTCCATGCAAGTCCCTCAGGGACCACAGACACATGGGACAGAGAATTGTTTCACTTTCAGAAAGATCACCAGGTCAATAAATTTAAGTGCTAATGTAATGGAGGGATCATCAGGGGAAACAGCAGAGAGGCAGAAATGAAAGTGCTGGCTCAAATGTGGAACGTAATAACAAAATTGAGTATCAGAACAACTGAATCCAGTTGGGATGCTTGTCCACTTTATGTCCCTCAAAAAATCAATAACCCAGCAATTTCCAATCACATGTATCTTCCCTTCTCACCATCTCATCTCATCTTACTCTCTGAGTATCTGCTTGTCACCAGTGGGGGGGGGGTACATGCTGTTCGTCTGACTGTGATGAAGCCTGTAAAGGCTCATTTGAAAAAGGGAGACGAGAAAAGAGAGAAAATCTGACTTGTTTTTAATGAACCGTCAATGGATTAATTAGACATGATTATTTATTGGTAGTAACATGGGGCTGTGGTTCAAGACGTTTTGTCAGTATTCAGTTTTGATTACAGCAAATCTGAATTAAGCTCCCATACCAACCTCTCCTTTTAAAGGCAACACATACTGCACATTTCCATTCCGCCTACCACAATGCCCTTATGTATGGGTTGACAACCTTTGATGAATCACACCATCGGACCATGGCTTAATGTCGGTATCTCAATTATACTGTATACTTGACTCCTCCTCCGCGCAGTCGATAAAGATTGCATCCTGTCACAGACCATTTAACATCCATCCATCCATCCGTTATTATTAGAATTTCTGATATAAAAATCATTACCCCGGGTTTTGAAGAATCGTCCAGTATTGATGTTCCTGACTGGTCATAGGGTTCGATAAGCTCCCAAAATGAAGGTCAGTTTTCTCCATTTGTTCCATCTTAAGACCAATATCTGGATTTACACCATGAAAGATTCCCATATTTTACACTTTTCCTGTGTTTTATTTTGACCACACCATCTCGGTGTAGTTTTACATCTTCTAGTTCTACAGGCTGGAGCTCCAGTAACGACAGGTCTGATGTTTTCTGAGTGACTGAATAAAAACAGAATTCAGGCAAACACTAAAAGAAACTAAATCCTGCCAGGTTGGATGGTCCAGGTGAGTGGGGCTTGGGGCGAGGAACATGGCTTAAGGGTGGTGTGACGGACCCCTGTTCCGTCATCAGCTTTCAGGCTGTGTTGCTGTGTTTTCATCCTGATTGTTAATTTGTCTGCAGGTGATTCGTGGGCGGAGGTGCTAATCTGTAGTTGAAGACACCTGGGCCCGATGCCGCCACTACTATAAAGCCCCGGCTTCATTCAACCAGATCTCTCTCTCACCCCATTCATTTTTCCCAGCGTTGCTGTCTTTTGTTTTTATACATCCAACACTTTCACACACACACATTGCCTTTCACTCACACACTCACGTACATTAACCACAGATTTACTGATGTTCACATCCCACCGTATTTTGCGTTGCTTAGGTGTTGATTTTGTCTTTTGTTAAATAAATTTATCCTTATTGTTCATCTTGGTCTGCGTTTCCCTCCTTGTGTGTCTGAGCCTTAGAGCCGGGTCGTGACAGGTGGGGTGACTGCTTTGTTGTGACATCACAAAGTTCCAGAAGTCCTGACGGCTGGTTTTAAGGCTCAGTTTCTGAATACAGGCTGTGTGCATTTCTCTGTGGACTGAGGCTTTGATACTTTCACAGTATTAATATAGAAGCTAGACCTGATCTATAATCACACTACACATGGACATCTACCTTTATAGATCTCTCTATATGAGACCTTTAAACTCAGTGGTATAATGAAGTGTTTGCTATTTCTGATTGTTTCATCACACTGGGGCTTCACCGCTCAGTTATTATCCCCTTGCGGATTTCCAATAGTCTTCTACTCCTATGAAAAATGAGTTTGTCATATTATTTAATAAAGTATGTATTTTTGTTGAGGCATTTTTCCTGATTGAACTAATGGTAGTACATCTACTATCTCTACATCATTGCAGCAAGGTCACTGTGGTTGAGGTGCAAAAGTATGCAGACCTATAACATGAAGTTTTAAACCATTGAAGGAGCAACAGAAGCTTTCAGAAGACGAACTCAGATCCATGACATCCGTGGCAAGACATTTGCTCATGCAAAACGGCAGCAGTGTCTTCTGAAGGCAGCCTCCGGGCCTATAACTACAGCCTCTTACGTTCTTTCTTACTGTGGATTCACACCAGCCGTGACCTCGGCGCCTCAGTATCTGTCAGCGAGTTGCCCAGTTGCTGACTTGTGAGCCAAATGTGTCTGCGATCACCACTGAGCTTCTTCTGCTTGTAGTGGTGTTGGTGAGATGCATTCATGTGTATGTATTTTACAGGAATTTGAGTTAGAAGTTATTGTTACATAGTAATGCAGCCTGCAGCACTGTGTAATACACATCAATAACATCTTAATGTATCATTGGTCTCTATGATTTTCTTTGTCTGGAGTTCTGGACACAGCTGTGTGTCTGACACTGCAGGGCAGCGTTAGCCCTGACCTCCACATAAACACAAACCTGAATGGGCCATTGATTTTTGTGGTACTGTTCACAAAATTGTGCTAAAATGGTAAAATATTATAATTATGATTAACTACTGTTAGATGCAAGGGAGTCAATAGTTTGTTATTAAAAATGGTGCATTTGGCCATAAAAACAAATTAATAACAGTCTCTGTTTTGGCCGTGGCATTAGAGAAGGAGTGAGAATCTGTTTTCTAATAAAGGATTATTATCACAATAGCCAGTTTCCAATAATCATTATTGAAGATTTGACACTTGCACTGATGACTTGTCGTTGCAGTCTGCCATAGAGCATCTGTACAGTGGCCCAGACGGGTCAACACAGTTCAAAAGCCACAACACAAATAGAAAAGCAACAACATGTGGCAGTGGCAGTGTAAACTGGCATCCCCAGCTGCACATTTGTGACTCCATCTGTACATGAGAAGTACATGTGTGTACATGTCATGCAGCCTGTTGTGGTTTCTGCTGTAAAAGAATGCAGGTGCTCAGAAAGTCAAGGGTTATTTCTCCCCCCACTTGGTTTACTGAAAGGCAATTTTAAGCTCTTTGAATCCAACAACACCAGATAATAAAATAATTATTTCTATTTTATAACAAGGTATTATTATGATCTTATCATAATGTGCCTGTTTAAACAAGAAACTTTTTTAATTATGACAACATATATTTATTTTGTTATGTCACAAAATCAGTGCAGAAGAAAAAGAGCAGAGATGTGCGACTTTGATGATTGAGACGGCCACAAAAAATCTTTCCTCATTACCACAGTGCCAGATTGTGACCGTGCACTCCCACCAGTATGATACTGTAACCCCATCACTCAGTGTCCTAATTATAGCCACTAATTTAATAAAAAGAACGACATATATGCTGGTAATCAAAATGTATTATGCCATCATTTCTGCTTTTCACATTCCAGTGTTTTTAATGCTTGTACTCATTTAATGAACTTAACACAAACAAAACTTTCACATAACCTCAGTGATATTCTGATGCAATGAGTCATTCATCATTCAATAACTGATGTTCCTGTTTGTAGTGCCCTCACATTCAGTGACATGTTTCGAATAAGCATGCATTTATTTCAAAAGCCATTGACCCTCACCCACATGAGGATCAGTATAAAGTTCTGTCTTGATGAGATACTTGTGTCCTCTCCTGCTGGAGTACACTAGTCTGGATGTCAATGTCAGTGTTTGTGTGTCTGCATGAGTGGGAAGAGAGTTTCATTCTCTCTTTTGAGTCGATGTGCTTCAATGTTGAGAAGTTGCTCTCGTAGATGTAAGTGCTCCCAAACATGCTGGCTATGGAGAGCACAAAATCCCTGAGTGGAAGTGGAAAGTGGGACTCGGGCGGTTGTCTCACAAATGAAATTCCCATCTCACTGTACGGAGGACTGAAACTGCCAGAGTCAAAAATAAAAAGATGACTTGATAAATGAATTAATATGCCATTAAATGCACCAAAAACATTATTAAAAACAAATACCGACGTTAATGAAGTACTTAATAATAATAATAATCCTTCCATTCATTTTCTTCCACTTACCCGGGGTCGGGTCGTGGTGGCAGCGAGTCCCTCCAACGTCCCTCTCTCCAGTAAAACGTTCTAGCTGCTCTTGAGGATTCCTGAGTCGGGGTATGCAATCCCTCCTGCGAGGTCCTGGTCTTACCCCGGGGTTTCCTCCCAGCTGGAACGTGCCCGGAGAACCTCCAAAGGAAAGTGCCCAGGAGGCATCCTAATCTGATGCCCGAACCACGTGTGGGAGCAGTGGTGTTCGTGATGGCTCTGCTCCTTGCTTCTCCTGTGATGCCCAGAGCGCTCAAGGCTTTGTGGAGTGATTGCCTCATGAAACCTCTGCAGCCTACTTTGATGGGGGATGCATCCAGCCCTCCAGTCCTGCGTGCGACAGTTCATGACCAGCTGCTCATACTTGGTCCTCTTCCTTTCATGAGCACTTCTCCATACGGTCTTCCCACAGCAGTGTCAGCTCCATGGTTGCTGGTGCTCTCGGAGACCAGGAGGATATCTGGCCTCAGAGCAGTCCTGACCATGGGATTCTTTGGTGTTTTTTCCAGGTCCATGGTAGCTGCCAGGAGCTCTGGTGCCTTGTTGTGTCCTCCCTGTAGCTGCTCTCCTGCCTTGACACAAGCAAATTATGCGCAGGTGGTGGTACTCGCTCAACTGCAACTGCTAATTCTCTTGCTGATGACACCATAACCAGGTATTTAAAACTATTGCAGAAGCCGAACGTCTCAGTAGGCAGGACCTCATATAGTGACAGTCTCAATTTTCATAAAGTGTTTACATCACGCTCAAAATCCATTTCCAAACCTTGTGTTTTCCTTTGCTTTGCTTTTGTTTCTGAACGAAATATAAATAAATACATGAGATGAATTACCTCAGTGAACAACTGCTAGGTAATAAGCCGTGCCTTCCTGCTGATCTTGTAGCTCATCACAAGGGCTGTTTTCAAGCATGAGGAATATCTCTGGCTGCACCTTGAGCTGAGGGGCAGAAAAAGATCATCCCACATTAAAATCCAGCAGGTAATGCAGCACTGTCAATAAAATGAGATTAAAGCACAAGTTTGTACACACACACACACACAGGGGAAAAAAAGTCAGTACGTACAGGAAACCCACGCATGTAATGTACACACACACACAGTAAAAACGCACATGTACACACACACACACACATACACACACACACACAGCCGAGTTGCAAAGGCAGCAAACAAACATGTAGCCTGGGGCTGTTTTTCAGTTTCTCAGCTTGAGCCTTGTATCCATGCAACTGCCTCCTTTTTTCTTTGAACAACATATTTTCTTAAGAGATACTAACTGTCTCTTTCATTCAGCAACATGCAAACCAGCAGATATCATCATAATCATTTCACCAAATTTAGAAAGTTATGCGACATACCTTTTTGATTTTGGCTTCCGAACGACTAAATTCAGCATGTTTACAGCCTCAAAAGCCTCCAGGGAGAAGAACATAAGGGTTCATACAACATGCAAGCAGCAGGAGCGTCACACCCCAGGCAGTATGTCAGGATTACTGACTGACTTACTGGTCAGTGTAAGAATCATGATGGGCTGTAGGCGTGACAAAGAATTTTATTTTTGCTGTGTTTACATGTTGAAATGAAGAAAAGGTTGTGCACATTTTTTTAAAGCATCCATAATCCCATTTCAAAGAGATCACATGGCAGTAAAAGTCCCCCGGACTGTCTCTTACATCATCATGAATGCATGAGTGCATTGTATTGAAGAAAGAAATTCAATTAATCTGAGAGTCGATAAATCTGAAGTTATGAATAATATTAACTGTAAGCAGAAACACTGCAGTGAAAAGAGAAAGAGCTAGAAGACGAATTATTGTCACTAAAGAGACAACCTTGGTAGAATATATGTATTACTGTATTAAAGGAGAAGTCCATCAATGTTACGTATCAAGTTTAGTTTATTAGTCGTCATTAGTGCTGCTCATGTCTCAGCCAAGGAGCTGCTGCACATGTTAGATGGGTAAAAAAAACACAGTCGAATTAAAGGATAATTCTGGTGTTTTTCTTTATAATATCAGCAATTCCCATTAAAAAAAGAGCAAAACCAACAATGTCTCAATATTTTCTGACTTCCCTGCTGTCTGTGACTCTCAGCTCCAAGCCCATATGTTCCTATTGAAGATGTGAATCTTTCAGTTTTTTGTTTTTAAAAAACTTTATAAAACAGCTGGACACTGGAGCTTTTAAAAAATGTTATTCAAACAGGAGGGAATAGTGGATTTGTTGGGGACTATTTTTTGTGGCGCATTAACCAACATTTTGATGCTGTAGTGAATATTTGATGATGGCAGAACAATGCGTGTGAGACTGAGTCAGAATAAACAGGAATTTGTTGGCATTAAATCCTATCACCAAACGTATCAGTTAAATACAATGCTAAACATGAAACATGAAGTTTTCTCTGCCGCCACACGTGGTGTCTTGCCGGGAGCGCGTGGTGGTGATCGCTTCACAAGAGCTTCAGCCATCGTTGTCTTTACAATACAAGAGGTTATAAAACATCCTCTGAGCAACGAGCCGGGGCTAGCTGGTTAGCATGCTAACCTCAGTAGAGTAAAAGACGTGATAGAGACAGCTGTAGCGAGTAAAGGAGAGAAGTTTGATGCTCAGCTTGTGTCTTCTAAACTCATATTTTGTCATTTCCAATTTGCTTTTATTGTGAATCACTTGGTAGCTTTGTCACTACAGGTCTTTTACCTCCACCACTGTCGCTCAGACTGTTAGTTAGTGGAGCGACACAATCACTGGACCATTGGTCAAACACTCACATCACTCACCTGCTCGACTGTTCGTTCACTACTGTTACTGCATTAAGACTGTGTCACACACTTTTTTATCTTGCTGCAACAAGTAAAATAACATTGGATAACACTATTTACTTTTTTGTGATTATTTGTTACCCTGCTAGAGGATAAGCGGTAGAAAATGAATGAATGAATGAATGATTATTTGTTTGTCATTGATCGATACAATTTCATAGAAGCTGTTAATGTGTGGTGTATATGTACCTCTGCTTTAACTCTTTGTGCTACTTGTTGATAGATGCTTCAGAGCTATTAACTTACTTCTTCAAGTTATACAACACGTCTTTATGTGCATTCTTTTATTTGCGTCTACGTCGTTTCTCGGCTGGGTGACAGTTTGCGTTGAGAAGTGCTTTAAAAATACATTTTTACTTGCGTTTTTTTCATCCTCAGTGTGAGAAAATAACATTCTGAGCCTCTTGAGGCCTTTGTCAAATCTGAGAAAACCATCAAAGGTTGAAGAACTTTTTTTAAATTAGGCCAGTGTTAAAAAGTCTTTTCATGGAGCTTTAAAATACTGAATTACTGGAGACCTCATTTAAATTTGATAAAGGTAAAATATGTGCAGGCACCAAAATCTACTACTAATAACAATAATGATCTGTATTTTAAAAATTCTCTTTTCCACTCAGTTAAATTCATGTTAATTCTGTTGCATCTGCTTCAACCCCAGTCTGTTTCTGTGGTTTACCGTCAGTATAAAGATCATTTCTCTGAGAGACTAACGAGCCACCTCTCCATCTCTAGTTTCTGCTCGTGCACATCGACGTGTGAGATGCTGATGAATTCTTTAATGTGTTTAATTCTTCACAAAGTACAAATACACAGTGACAAGCTCAGAGATAAACACACACACACACACCCACCCACACACACTCACTCACTCACACATGCAGTGGTTGTGATTTTAAAAAGTTAAAATACATGTATGAAAAATCCACTAATTTCTTTGTCCTTACTCTTCATTGTTTATCAGAATTTATTGTTGTTATATGTGTTGGATGAAAACTGCAGCGTTTTAACAATAAATCAATTATATTTGAGGGAAAACAGATTATAGTTTATTAATTTCAGCTCATTTGTGAGAAAGAATCTCCATAAAACTTAATTCACAGAAATCTTTTTTTTTTTTTGTGTAAACTCAATTTGTGAGGCTGTAGCTCCCGTACGCTCAAACACTTCATCCCAACGGGCGATGAAGCAGAACATAAATGTGTTTCTCATCTGAGAGACAATATGTTGATTCCCTGCGCTGTCTAATGTTACCAGATGGAACACGGCTTTAATATTCTTCTGAAATTAAAACGATTAGTGTGCAGTGATAGCAGAGTTAGCACAACCCTTTATATGGCCATGAGCAAAATCTGATTGTGTGTCTATATGGATTCAACACACATTATATAACATGTGAGTTAGTACTTAGAAGTGATGGTTGGTGTTTATTTTAGCATCTGGGCAGTGCCAGGCCAGTTGTTTCTGTCGTCATGCTATGCTAAGCTAATCACCTCCTGCCTTTATCTTCACATTAACCTACTAGTGAATATGTGTACTTACCCAAAATGTCAAACTGCTCAAAATAATTGGAAACGTCCGCACACCTGGTATTCAACAGTACACCAACATTACAGAGTGTTTGATAATAGAAAGCAGAGCTAGTGTCCTGTTGGCTAAGGTGAAATGACGATGCGCTGCATTGGCTGTCATTATGATAATGACATAACAGGCATGAGGGACCTTGACATATCAGCTTTGTTAAGGGTTAATGCTGAAGTTGCAATTAGAACCACAGAAAAGGTCAAACATCATTTTTCACACTCCATAAAGACAAAGCTGCCCCCGAGCACCCCCGTAAAAATAAAGGTCATTCTAAAAAAAAAAGTATTTTTTAAGGAATATTAAAAAAGGAAAACATGTGTTTTCAATACACATACAAAGGCGAAGACTTGTAGAAGCAGCAGCTCTGAGTCACTGCAGAGGTTGGGGCTGATTACATGGGAGTGTATGGAGTAAACCTGCAGGATCAGGTCACAAAGTCAGCCTCCATGACAGTCTGTTTTCTCCAGTATCACCGAGATCCTCAGCCGTCTGGGCAGAAGCAGCCATGCCCTCGTCAACACTGATTAAAAAAAACGGTCTTGTAGTGGGGCTCAGTGGGTTCAGCGCAGGGCCGAGCAGTGCGGATTAGAGAGAGATGGGGGAGGTGGATCCAGACCGAGGCCCTGAGGGAACCAGGTGGAGACGGTGCAGCGTGGAGAGCTCCCCTCAATTATATCTGATAAGTGCGGTACGACAGGTGGGAGGCAATCCCTGAGAGATCGCCAGGTCAGCATGGATGATGAGGAGCATCTGCCGGGTGACAATATCAAAGGCAGCAGGTAGGCTGAGGATGAAGAGGATAAGAAGCAGGAGCAGCTCTTCAGTCTCAGCTGAGTTGTCCTCCTTCAATCCAGACTGAACTAGACCCAGAAAACGTTACTGGTCTGGAAGAGAAAGATTGATTCTTGGTCATTTGGTAGTTTGTTTCAGCCACATGTCAGGAAGAAGTTTGTGATTAAAGCTAAAACTTATCTATTCATACAATTAATGTATTTCATGCACCTTTTCTCCTCTGCCAGAGTCTCATGCATTTCAGTATTCATGCCTTCTCACTTCCTGTCCACACAGGAAGTGTAAGTCTGTCGCCGTGTAGATTGACATTTGCTGCTTGTGATCACCTTGCAGCCACAGTTTAGCATACAGTATATCTGAGCAGTTCCACAGTATAATATACAGCATATACACACACAGAGCTGCAAGAAAATGATTTCCTCTACAGCAGTCTTATAAACATCCACTGCCATCGGATCTCTGAGGAAACGCTGGGAGCAGCTGGTCATGTTACTGTTATAATCATGGTTGTGTTGATAGTGGTGTTTTCATTATGTATCTATTCAACACTATGATATAAAGAAACTGACCGTCCAGAACATTTCTAATACGATATTCCTTTCTCCCAAACACAGTCACAGTGGAGAGTCATTTGGTTAATAAGGGCTTATCATTGTTTAATCAACTGATAACTCAACATTATTTCTTTCTCTATCAAAATAATTCACATTTATTAATCAGCTTTGAGACTAATAAATTAAAAAACTGCTCGTTTAGTGATCTTTTGTGGCACCTGCAAATATCATCATGCTGATAAGTTAAACAATTAAGTTAAGCAATTTACAAACAAAAATAAAGCTGCTCTTGCATCCAGCAACATGCAAAGACATTCTTTGACGTCGATATCTGTGGTGTATTAATGTCACATGACCTAGAAAATGTGACTATGTGAATATCGTCACCAACCATCGCTGGCAACAGATGACCAGAAGACCAGAATGAAAAAAAGAGCAGGCTGCAAAATGTTAACACACTGCAGGACAAAAGGGGGCGTGGTTTGTAGACGGTTAGGAGGCAGAACTCCATGATACAAATACGACTCTTGAATGAAAACGTTTCAATTTATTGTTCGGTTACCACTGAGCTAATTAGCTTGCCATCTGTCAGTTTGCTCAGAGACTTTGTGACTAGTGCTAATATGTTCTTGGCTGTCTACCATGTTAGCACGCTAGCCTACAGCAGTTCACCATTTAGCTGCTAGTAGTCACTACATCACCATGCTACTAGCACCATCTATTTTGCGAAGACGTAAGATGTATCTACTTGAAAATAAGCTGTGGTGGGCTCTCCACCATTATCGTTATATACATAACTGTCATTTAAAATGTGTTTTCAGTTCAACATATCGCTGCACACTCCAGGCAACACATATCATGTTTACCATCATCTCTCCCACTCATCTACATTCTATTAATTCTGAAGTGGACTACTCAAAAAAAGAATCCCATTTCCTTGTGCACAAAATGATTGCACTTGGAGGCAACATCAAGATGTTTGATTTAATTCAATGGAGTATTCAGTTGTGCTTGTGGCATCATTGGTCCATGAGGCAAAGAGTTTTCTTAATGGAAACAATAATTTCTACAACTGAAACATTTTTACACTTGATAAAGACATTTAAAGCTTATTTGCTGGTTCCATTTGTGTTTCAGGTGCTAGCATTATGCCGGAGGAAAAGACATTAAAAACAATTAATATGGTGCTAGAGGACGGCCAATGGAGTCACTGTGGGGGTGTGAATGAGCTCAGCAAATTTCATGGCACTCATGCAAGACAGACATTGGGGGACAAACTCTTAGACCACAAACAGAATTAAGGTAAAGAATAATTAAAGGGAGGGATTGCAACCAAACACCCACTTTCAAATTGTGGCCCAGAGTTGGTAGTGGGCACTTGGGAATGGGTGGGGTTGGGAGACTGTGAAAAGCCCTGGTGTAGTGGCCTCCAGTCATAGAGAGCTTTAGATAAAACAATCCAGGTTAGTGCATCAAAAAAGTGTGGATGTCATGAATGTTTGTGACTGAGTGACTGAGTGATCACAGTTCCACCACTGGTCAGCCGAATGACTGAGTTGAAGTTTCCCCATTGACTGTTGCTCTTTCAAAATGAATTGGCACAGTTTCTATAAGGAAGCATTTACAGTCTGCAGTGTTGCCAAATTAGACCAACCTAGATTTAGAAACCTTTTTTCAGAAAAGCTCCAAAAAAAGAAAAAAAAGAGAAAATCAAGTGACTTTTTGGACAAACCTTGGCTACTTAGATGAGAGTCATCAGTTCAGTCCTCTCTCTGTATCTATTCTGTTCAGTGTTCAGTTCACTGTTTGAGCAGCAGACGATGTCGTGGTTATAAAACCAGGGTTTCAGCAGCAGCAGCTTGGAAGTGACTGCTGGTTAACATGTCGTCTTAATGGGCCACGTTTCAGTCACTGTTTCAAACTTGTTCCATTGTCTGACAACAGAAACAGAAAAACGTGAATGAGAACAGCTTTTATTGTGAATTCAGCTGTATTAAAATACTGTATAAGTGAGCACAGAGAGGAGAGAAGCAAACAGATAAAGGGCTGAAACCAGCTGATATGCAGTGCACCTATATACTGGGTTTGACCTTGTCTTGTTGCTATGTCATCTGACAACACATTTCCTGTGTGAGCAGACACACAGATAAAACATCTTAATGCATATACAGCACCTTTTAGCATTTTGTAAATTTTCTTTTCTCCGGCCTTGAAAAACAATTTCTACAAAACTTTTCAAAGTTACACAATCCAGCCTGAAAGGAGCAATTCACAGTGTCTCCGTGTTGGAAAAGTCTTCTGTACTTGTAACCATGTAGCAACACACACACCTACACAGCCCCTTGCATTGTTTTGCTGTAGTGCTATCGCTGTTGTGAAGTGCCCTTTGGCTCCATCACTAGCAGGGCATAAAGTAATTTTTATGAAAACAAGAAACTCTCCGGGATCTACGATGTGTCTGAACATCTGACACTGCTCCTTCCAGGCTGGCAACAGATGTGGAGTTGCAGAGCCGGGGACGACTGCTGCACGCTCTCTGTTCTCACATCCCTCCAAAGAAGCCTAACTTGGAGGGGAGGGTGAGGTACAGAGGTAGGTGTGTGTGTGTGTGTGTGTGTGTGTGTGTGTGTGTGTGTGTGTGTGGGGTGGGAGTGGTGGGGGTGATCGATGCAAGTGCTCAAAGCGAGTCAGATGTAAGTGTGTCCACAGAGAGAGAGAGAGAGAGAGTGAAAGGCTGAGCAGGAGCTGATTGCCTCCTCCTCCTCCTCCTCCTCTAACATGTGACTCCTCTTCTTCCTCAGCTCCACCGTGGGATAGTGTGTGTTAAATAGTTGATCACCTGGCTCACATCCCCTCGTCTGGCTCTCCCTCATGCCTTCCGTGGCATGGAGAGACATTTTTGACACATTGTGATACCGGTTTGAAATGAACAAACAAGGCACTGCACAGAATCACCACAAGCTAAAGTGTGACCATCACTTTTCTGCCAGCTCACAGCGGGCAATACATAAAGAGACAATCGATGGCAGGCCTAACCATTACACTGATAGATAAGAGGCTGAAATTAAAAGAGACCTAAACACTAATGAGGGAGATAGGTGGAGACAGAAAGAAAGCTGTTTTGCCTTCTTCATCGATTAGCCAGAAACCAACGTTCCAGCTTATATGCATATAGACAAACTGAGGAAGTAGTCAGGAGAAAAAATGGGGATGGAGAGGGGTGAGTGGGTGGGGTGGGGGTGGGGGGGTCGGTAGAGGCTTAAAGATTTATTTTATAAATACTTTGGACTTGTGCTGGCAGACGGGGATGGCTGGGCTTTAATGAAACTGTCAGGCCATGTGAAAGCCTGATGAGGTTCCCCTAACGCTACATTAACGGCAGCCCCTCGGCCACCTTCTCATGCCAAATGTAATTACAGCACCATTACCAGCACCGTCCAGGTCCCTGCTGGACGCACTATCCCCCCAACCCCACACACAAAATCCTCTACCTCTAACATTCCCAACTCCTTGACCACCCCCCCACCCCACCCCACCCCCCCCTACGTAATCACACCGTGTCTCTGCATTGCGGCAGGATAAAAAAAAACAGCAATTGATAGTCTCATTAGTTTTCCCATGTCCTTCCTGTAGTGCCATTTTCACATGGAATGAAAAGAAGGAAGACAACAAACAAACTGCTGTGTAAGGAGGAGGGGGGCATGTGGGGGAGTGGTGCAAAGAGGGGGTGGGTGAAGTGGTATTCAGTTGATGTTAAGATTTTTTATTTATGTGTGTCACTGCCTCTTACTGTGAATTTGACAAAGCAATAACACATTTTAAAGTTTGTATAGTGTTGCAGTGTTTACCTTGAAGGGCTGAGAGGAAAGATACGTTCACTGACATCAGTTTTTCTCGCTAACAAAAGTGACTGTTTGGTTTTTCATCCACTTCGATGGACCACTTCTAGACGAATGGACCCAAATGAAATACTGAAGATTCACTTGATCAGTTTAATGATCAGGTGCAAACGACTAATGTTATACCAAATAAATGGGGATTTTGCATGGTTTAGCCCCGCCTCCTCTCCCTCTGTGGATCTGTACAGAGCAGGAAGTAAACTAGAACTGCTCAAACACATTTACACTTGCCTTTAACTATTCAACTTATCGCACTTAATATTCATTGATTAGGATTTTTACAACCTCTCCTCCAGCCTGAACAACGACCAATAGGAGCAGGCGTGGCAGACCTTGGTTGTCATGGTTACAAACACTTGGGTATATTTAGGCACAAAAACTACTTGGTTTAGTAGAAGATTAGATTTGGATTGAAATAACTACTTAACAGTGGTTAACAGTCCTTAACATTAGACGATATTTGTTGTCATGGCTACAATAATAACATCGAATGGTCACGGATAATCAACATCAAACGCCGCTCTCCTGTGTCACATTCATCCATCCACCACCACCTCCTCCTGACGTGGACTCTGCCTGTTTTTATACTACGTCACTGCACTTCTCCCACTGCTCCTCTCATCATTACTACGACCACTAGATGTCGCCTGTTTTTTTTTTTCCAGAGGAAGTTTTTGTTGTTGGGTCAGGAAATCATTTAGAAACCCTTTATTTCTTAACAGGGCTTTAATTACTGTGCTGACGTGCGGCAGTAAGTGCATTGTTTCAATTCCAGCTGCTGGTGTTTCTGTTTACATGCTCTTCAGATCTGCTAGTGTCTTAGTTTTCTTAGTTCAATGTACCATTATCACTAGAGGAGACAGAGGAATAACTAATACAGTTTATTTGCTGTAATGGAGGCGAGCCTCCGTGTATTGGAAGCACAATTCCACTTCCTTGCAGCTCAAGGCGTAGCCAAGAGGCGTAGCCCTAAACCCACAGTCCGCACTCATACACAAAAGACACGTTAAGTCCCAAAAGTAAAAGATCTAATTTTATAGAATAAGCCACATTACTGAATTACAATTTTTGATGCATTAACATGTTCATCGTTGCAATGTTGCAAATTAATTTCCTCATGGAGGTAGATAATTAATAACTTTATTTACACAGCACTTTTCTAAACAAAATGCTGTACATCATTTTCAGAAGGAAACAACATCATACATCATACATAAAATAATATGATTAAATAAAATTAAATGAATAAACCATAAACAATAAACAAACAAGAATAATAACAAGCATAGCCAAAAAAAAAACAAACAAAACAAACACACACAAATAGTAGTGTGCTACCAATGAAAAAAAGAGATAAGTTTGGAGAGACGATCTAAGAGATGCTCTCTGATCTTCAGGCAGGGAGTCAAAGAGCTGAGGGGCAAAGATGCGAAGGCCCGGTCTCCTTTAGTCTTCAGCCAGAAGAGCCCTGCCTGAGGATCTGAGGCTTTGCTCTGGCCTGCAGGGGAGCAATAACTCAGCAATGTCACTGGGAGCTAAACCATCTTCTAATATTTGATAATATGCAGCTGAACAAGCTCAAGGCGTGAGGTTATGTTTTTTTGTTTTGTTTTTTTTTGGCTTAACACTGAATATAATGAATGACAATAATCTAATGGAGGTGATATAAAAGCATGTACAACCTTCTCATGATCAGGTTGAGAGAGAGAAGATCTGATCTTTGAGATCCTCTCTGTAAAAACACGACTGAATGACTTCAAATCTTCAAATGTGAGGTCACTGTTAGATATTACACCCAGGCTTCAGGCTGCAGGTTTTACATTTGTGGACACTAAACCAAAAGGGTTTTCAAAGTCTTTAGCCCAAAAATAATGATCTCTAATTTTTTTTTTGGAGAAAACTGGAGAAAAATTTGGGATTTCAGACAGAAAAGATTGTATTGAGTGTATTAAGACAGTTGGAGCATAGAGTACATTTGCATGTTCTCTGCATAACACTGGTATTGAAAAAGGTGTGCATGAATGTCATGCTCCAGTGACAGTATATACAGAATGGTAGGGGGCCAAGGATTGAGCCTTGGGGAACACCACAGGTGAGCTGGGCCACAGAGGAGGAAGCATCACTGACCACAACCAGACAAGCTCTGTGTAGGATCTGAACCAGTCTAGGACAGGATTCCTGATGCCAACCCACTTTTCAAGGTGATCCAATGAAATAAAAGCATTGAGATCAATGTTAATTGAAAGTAAATGAAAGTACAAGATGATAATAGCTCTATGAGGGCAGTTCCAGAATTATGATGTAATTGGAAACCTGATTGAAAAAGACTTTATGATTATCCACAAAAGAAATCAACTTTAAATAAACAACCTTCTCTGAAACTTTCAATAAAAATGGTAATTTGGAGATTGGTCTAAAATTATTAAAATCAAGAGGGTCAAGGAGAGGCTTCTTGAGAAGTGGATGCACTGCTGTTTGAGACAGGAGGAAAGCAGCCAGTAGACAGAGAGCTATTTACAATGAGTACATTTGTGTTGCTGAGCCAGTTAAAAACCTTCATCAGAAATCTGGCAGGCATCTAGAGGACACAGTGGTTTTGAAAATTAGGTGGACATAAGTTATTTTATAATTTCTTATGAAACCATCAGTCTGTCCGTTTTCCATTTACATTCCACTTGTCTGCATTTCCTCTTAATTTCTCTGGTGCTGTTATTTAGCCAAGGTGTAATATGAGTTGTTTTGACTCCTGGCTTTTGTATAGGTGCTATGGAATGAGGAATGATTTAACACATATTGTTAGTTGTTCAGTAGCTTGTCTGTAGACATATTTGCGTTTTAATTACTGCTGTGAAAGCCTTGTGAATGTTGTGGGTATTGAGGAAGCTAGAACAGAAGTATGTAGGGCCTTGAAAATGATAGAAACACAAGCTCTCCTCACAGACATCAACACTATCAATATTAAAACAAGAGGAGAGAACAATGTCCAGGAAGTGTCTCCTTAAATGAGTGGGACCCTCAACAAATTGAGAAAGATTAAAAGATTTCACATTGTCTATAAAAATCCACAGTAGAAGAAGAACCAGAGGGGCAGCAAACATATTTGTTAAAATCCCTTAAAATCAAGACTTTAGCTTTTTCCGTTTCTTTGCTTTGATAAACATTTGAGTTGGATTTTGGGGGTAAATGTAAATTAAAGCTCAAAGTAATCAACATTACATTTACTTTAAAACCAAGTGATTCAAATTGATTAAAAAGTTCCCCAGAGCATATGGGGGACATTTAAAGTTATCCTTATAAACAACAAATAACACACAAAATAATTGAAACCAGGAGGAAGTTTCATTTAATGCAACACAGTTATCTGAGCTTAACCAAGCATCAAGAACTATAACTGATTTGATGACTGAAAAATGTATTAATTTGTCAGAGATCTGACATTTAACAAACCAAATGGGAGCAGGGCTGAGAATCTGTTTCTGGTGACACTGGGAATCTATCTTAACAGGTGCCACAGAATGACTTCATAACTAAGGAGAGTTTGTCTTATGTCTGTATGTACCTCCAAAGGGGTTAAAGTTTGAGTTCAGAGCAGAAACGTGGCTGAAACGCTTCGAGCCACATTGGCAGATGTATGGTCTGGGACCTGAAAAAAAAAGTTTTTTCTGCACTCAAATACATATATATATATAAGTTTGAGTATTATTAGAGAATGTTCCTTTAATAACTCAAACTTCATTGATATCAGCATTAACAACAGCAGTACTCACTGAGGGTTAGCGATACTTTTCTGTGAGAGCTGTCTACCAGGTGGGCGCCCAGGAAGCATTTGATACCAACCAGGCTGCAGCGGACGGACACGTCTCACCGTGAAGTCGCCCACGAGGAGTGTAGGAGGGCAACAACACAGCCACACAAGAGGAGGCGGAGTAGTAGTGAAGTCTTTTTTTTCTGGTCTGTACATTCAGCTTGTACATTCACATGACACATACAGTATGCAAGCTCTCATTGATCTACCCATTCCATTGCCAGACTGTGACACTTTCCACTACTGGTTTCCAGCTCTAGCAAACAGCTATTTTCAGCAAAGTAGCTCTGATAAACCCACTGTACATGACCTGTTCAGCACTGAACACAGTGGACTACTCAATAGCTAAAGAGCCAGATATTTTTCTCAGGATGGTGGAGACCAAAGTTTAAGTAAAAAAGAGTGAATATAAGACTTAGCTTCATCAGGTGCCAAAAATGAACGCAAATAAATGATGGTGTTGCTGCATGTCTGCTGGATGTATAAATATAGTGAACTGTTTTGCTGGGTATAACATTATAATGTGATGCATCTACAGCTTGATGCACCGCTAACAAGTAGAATAAAAATAATTTACTGCAGGTTTAGGCAACTAAAACTAATTACTTACAAGTAAGGGGAAACTCTGGTCATGTTTATAAGAAACCAGTGTTGACTGCTGAAACAGGATGGAAACAGCATCTTTTTATATTTGCTGAGCTGAACTTCTGCCTCGACCTGCTCTCTGAAAGATTATGCATTGCAGAAACAACATCACACTATGTCTGCCTTTGCTTTTGTAGCACAAAGCCCATTACTGATGGGGCCACTGGAGGTCAAACATGCATCATTTCATGCATTTGAATAAAAGATTATATGCTGTCATTTCTCTTGGACGTTCTCAAATGAAACAGAGTTTACTTGACTAGAAGTCGTAGATGCGGAAAGGGATTTCCCTCCTTTTAGGCAGCCACTGGTGTGAACATCTGCTTGCAAAGACTTGACTTAAGTAATACTTAATACACAGTGAGCGTACGTGCTATTAGTAGCTATATAGAGATGAAAAGAAAAAAAACCCAGAAGAAACACAATGATGAAAAATGGCGGTTTCCGACAATGTCCTATTGTGCTTCATTATAGGTGACAGTATAACACTGACGTATCAATATCACGGTGACAGTGGAGTCCATGACAAATAACAGCACACAGGTTTTTTCCAAACGCAAATACAAGTAGCATTTCTTCCTCAAACAAAATCCAGATAGAGATACAAATATTGACTCGTGTGAACACGCCGATTGATTATGATCCAAGTGATTTAAAAAGTTCTACAAGTTTCACTTTGACCAGATAGGACATCCACTCACAGTCTGCATTACGCTCCACAGCCTTTGTTTATCAAAGGCTCAATTCAGATCCAACAAAAGCAAGGTGCTGGTTTGCATAAAGTTTCCAGAGCTTTCACTCCATTGGTTTCCTTTCACGTTACTTCTTTTTTTCCTTCTTTTTTTTACAGATGGAGCTTAGTCAGCAGATCGTGCACAATGCTCACCTCTCCCAGAGACAAAGAAAGCGCCTGCATTCTGTTGTAAGGCTCAGACATGAGTTAAAGCAAACACGGTTTTGTATTGATTACCTGCGACAGGAGCCTTTTCAACAGGCTCGGAGATCTATGTGTATTCACTGAAAAACATGCACGAGACGGGTATTGATTCCAAAGCATTATGCACAGCCCATTCATAATAATACATCAGTGAGAGTGGAGCTGTGAGCAGAGGAATTAGCAAGACAAATTCCTCAGAATGATGCACTGTAAAAAAATAAAAACCTTCTTCAACAAGCAGACAAAATATTCAGAGGAAACATCAAACACGGTCTTACCTTAAAACGGCAATATATTATAGAAACTACTATTTGTAATTTATTTAAGCTCATCTTAAGGATTAATAAAACATACATTTCTCACACATCCTTTTCTATAAAGTTTGTATAATCAAAGGCAGCTAGCTTGAAAAAGTCTCCTTTTTTATCTTTGGACAGGATAAATGTATGCGATCGTCCTACAATAGCACAGAAGGAATTATGTGATTGTTGGATGAAGTAGTGTGGCCTTTGGTTTAAGGTGGTGGATGGACATGTGGCACATTTAACTTTCATTGTACTGTCATCCTTAGATAACCACAGTATTTCCCTGAGATGTTTTAGCTTTACCTTTATATCTGATTTGCTGTAACCCACATCACTGAGCTTAACTTTACTGTAGCTGCAGGTATTTGGTCATTACGCTAGATAAGTTCACCAGAGTTAGGACAATTCAGTTCATCTTGAGGAAAACATGAAGGTGTGTACCAAATATTACAGCGATCCAGACAATAGTTGTGGAGAATTGTCACCAAGAGCCAAAAATGTCAAGTCCATATTGGCGGCAGCCATGGTTACCACAAAGTTTACGCTAATCCGTGTCCGACGGACGGACTGAGATCGTTAGAGCCAAACTGCTAGCATGGCTAAACAGTCAGTGAAGATACGAGGTGTTGACTATTTCAACAGTTAACCAAAACCACAGCCCCCCCCCTCCCTTTACCAAAGTGTTTTTTAAAGTCTGGACCCCAGGGTCAGGTCTCCGTCTTTACTCTGACCGTCCACCTGGACCACTTCCTGATGACTTCTGTGTGCTACAGGAGTGTGGCCGTGTGCACATGTTCAAAAATCTAAAATAATTTAACTTTATTTCTCATGAAAATAACACCTGTTTCACACAGAATTATTTTACCATATTAAAGAGATGCATAATTATGAATTTACACAGAACTAAATCATCTCAGCTTCCTGTGCAGTGGACTCTTATTTTATCCTGACATCTAGCTCAGTTCAGAGGAGCTTTTATTGTAGGAGAAAAGCATCTGTCTGTCTGTCTGTGTTTTTGGTGAGCAGTAAGATGCTCATCTGCCAAAATGAATTAATGTGGTCCTCACTTTGCTGTCAGCTCAAATTACATTCTGAATTTCTAAATAATTAACTGTGGCAAAGCAAAAGATATGCAAAGAGGCTTGAAATGTGAACAACATAATAAAACTGTCGGTGCTGCGGATTCGCTGAGGGAAGATCTCCGAAAAGTTTGTGTTTTCAGCATTTTATAATCTGAAGGTTGTACACAGAGATTATTCCATTTATTTCTGAATTAACCAACATATTTTAGCCAAACACCTACAGTTCAGATCCATGGCTTGTTCCAAACCACACTCCGTCAAAGTCAACACCTATATGTTTGATCCAGTTTGCTGTGCACAGCTACACAGCTGGTGTGAATAATAAAGTAAGAAGCAGCACCTACTCGAGCTGCATACCATAATCCATCTGCTCCGAGCCGACTGCTCACTGTCCCATTGTTTATATGTCTGCATGACTGTACAGCATTATTTCCCATTTGTACCATACAGAGGATATTAAAGGGCCACACACCCTTTCAAATCATATAGTTGAGCTGCCTCGAGGCCTTGAAAAAAATCTCATTAAATCACTCTTCCAGTTTCATTTAAATACAATATAACAGCAAAGTCAAAGTGACACAAAATGGTTTCTCTGACTGCGTAAAAATGGATTTTAAATGGTAAGATTTCAGGGGAAGAGTCTACAGATGACATGAAAAAAAAAATCCCATCTAGTCCAATGTCTTTTGACGTTACTTAGGTCGGTGCTTTACTAACTTTCTCCTTTATTGCATCTGTTATCCAGCCACAGGGTGTGTTCATGCAAGAGTTGTTTTCCACCCATTTCATTGTTTTCAGTAACAGAAATATGTTATTAGGTGTTATGCCTGTGGTATATAAGGTGTGCAAGAACCAAAGCAAAAAGTGGTTTGTGGAACAACCAGAGCAGTTCTTTACTCTTATTGTAAGATCTGATTAAAACAAAACTCAGAGTATTTGCCTTCTATTAGTTTTATACATCGTATCGACAGCAGGAAACTGGTTTTGTTTCCTGTTGCTGTTGCTTGTCTAAAACCCAGAAATTTCATGCGTTTTAGCTCCTCTAGTTCCCTCGTCCTGAAGTCTCTGGGCTTATTGACATAAGGTCTGTGGTTAACACAAGCTCAAGACATTTTCACATTTTACTCTACAACATAAAAAAAGTCAATAAATACCCCAGTCCTGATTTCTTTAAACTTTTCCATCTGTTAAAAAAAGGCCGGTTACTAACAAGTGTCTAAATGAGACGGCAGCTTGTCGGGGACGTTAAACGTCATCATGTTGAACATGAAAACCGATCGACTCACCTGTCCACCTTTACTGCCTCGTTGTGTGGAAAGGCTTCTGTAGAAGAGGTCAGAGCTGAATCAAACTACAAGTGGAGGTTTAGTGGTGGTGACGCTGAAGTCATGTGACCGTGGTGTCATTGGTTTATAGCCTAATATTAGCTTCTTTCTTATGCTGATTGTATTGAGGCTTCAAACATAATAAAGTGGAGTTCATTAGTGAAAATGATCCTGCTGTGTGTGTGTGTGTGTGTGTGTTTTCCACATATTCCTATATAGGTTTTACTCTTTTTTTCCTCTTCAGAGAGCTGCACCTGAACAGAACCAACAGCACAACGTGACCCCGCAGCGTGTCTTTCCTCTTGATGCCGTGCGGCCTACAGGACTGGACTGCAGAGGTCTGATTGTTGTTATACCTCACTAATGAGTTTCTCTTCATGGACTGGAGCAGCTACGCCGCCCCAGAGGAAGACATGCAATTACTACGAGCTGAAGATGGAGTATCTGTAGGATGAGCCAATATATGGAGCATATGGAGAAAAAAAAAGATGTTTTACCGGCACATCCACCAGGAAATAAATCCAGCACTCATTTCAGCCACATGGTGGTTTTCTTCTGGCCCGGTATCGGCCCGGTTCCTCAGCCTGAATCTGGCTCATACACAGCATGATTGTCAGATGCTACTTCCACATCTGGACCGATTCTGGCGCGCACAGTAAATCTGCTGTCAGTCAACACCGGAGGACAACAGCCACACTCAGATTTTTAAGAATACGGGCCACACTTGGGCCGAGCACCCAGGCATATGCTGGGCCAGAAGTTTCATTTTGTTCTCTGGGAAGTGTTTTCTGTTGACATGCCAGAAGACACCTGTGGGTGGGTTTACAGAGAAAACAATATGCACATCTGTTTTGATATGTCCTATACCACCAGTGTGATTTGGAGCTTAAATATGAGGGATACTGTGATTGGACCCAATCTTTCATCAGACTTCAAGAGCTCTGGTAGATTTGACTTTTGTTTGTTTCACTGTGAAGCAGGCGGCTGAAGGCAGCCCAGGGATGCTGCGGGGGTTTTTTTTTTCACCATCTTTATTAAAGACAAGACAAACAAAACTGCAGGGAGCAGCAGAAAAAAACTCAGCTCAAAATTACTAATGAAAATATACAAATCTAAAACATAAACAGCTCAGGAATTAAAGCAAGTCAAATCAGTGAATGAAATATAAGTGAGCAACTTAATTAAACATAAAAATCATCATCTTCCACAATTTTTGAGAGATGGGAGGAAACTGAAGACATTTTTTTTTTCTCTTTTTTGTGGTCCAGCAGGTTATGGGCTGTGACCCATCACCTCGGCTCTCCAGAGACGGATTCATTCAATAAACTACGCCACAGCCTCGCATGTGCTGAGGCCTGGGTTTTGTTTGTGTTTTATTTCGTTTTGGACAGTGGAGGCTTTAGCAAGGTTGGATGTAGCTACTCCTCATAGAATAAGAATATAGAATATAAACTGTTGGTTTAGTTCTGATCATTAGAGTTGCTGACAATAATAAATAAAATGTAAGGCTTATAGTTTAAAGGTCCATATTGTACACTTTAAGTGTTGGTCCATAAGAAGATATATGTGGTTTTAAGAAGCAAAAACCATCTCAGTGTAGTTTCACATCTCCTCTCTCAGGCTTCTCTCTGGAGCTCTAGTAACAACAGATCGGTGAGCCAATCAGAAGAGAGGAGGCTCTGAGCCTCTCTTCTGATTGGCTGACTGTTTTCTGAGTGATCCAATAAAAATTTAGCAGATTTCAGGTAAAACACTCAGAGAAACCAAATCCTGCAAGGTTTGGATGGTGGGTCCAGGTGGGTGGGGCTTGGTGACTGCTTTGTTGTGACATCACAAAGTTCCAGAAGTCCTGACGGCTGGTTTTAAGGCTCAGTTTCTGAATACAGGCTGTGTGCATTTCTCTGTGGACTGAGGCTTTGATACTTTCACAGTATTAATATAACCTTTATACAACATTAGACCTTTAAATATGCATTATCATTATTATTATTGTTTATCTTTTTTGGCTTCTCACTGGCAACATAACAAGCTGTGACAACATTGACATGTTATCCTCTTGTAACGTTTTCAGGGTGACTGAGTCATGCTTGTGTCCACCAGATGAATATTCTCCGTCCCAGCTCCATGTTCACTGGCCGGTCACTTTTGCTGTCCTCTGCTGTCTGGTGCTGAGCAGGTTGTTTACAACGGGTTAATCAGAGCCTTTTTTTTTTTTTTTTTTTTTACTGAAAGCAGCTGCAGCGAACCAGAACAGTTGCGTTGTAAAACCAAAACTTTAAACTGAAAGATGCTAAAAAAAAAGCTCTGCAGAGATGTGATGAATGGCAGAGTTGGGGGTTCATCACTGAGAGCACCACTACCTGCATGTGTTCATTGATCCGCTGTTAATACAGAACTATTGTTAGTGCAGCTTCATGATGTTGCATTGTGACCATGTACTCAGAAAGAACGTGACCAAAGTGAGTTGAAAGAAATGACTTCTCCTGACAGATAGAGATGTAAATGTCACTGATGAAGTGATAATTCAAGTACAATATTAGGACCAAAACATCTGATATCATTCAGATATCCACCACGCACATTTACAAAGAGAATCCGTGAAATTCTGCAAAAACCCAGCAGAACACCCACGAGCTTCAGCGGACTCCCGAACACCACAGCGCTGTATTGTTGACACCTGTGTCTCTGTCTACTTTCAGTTTTATTCACTTTCTAAGCAGTGGGGTAGATTCTGTCATGTTGCTCAGGAGGACTTCCCAGAGGGAAACAGATGTTCTTTCATCAAGCTCTCCAGCAGAGTAGAGCAAAGGAAAGGAATTGGAAAGCAGAGGAAGGAGGGTCGAGAGAGAGAGAGAGAGAGAGAGGGAGAGAGAAAAATATAAAAGAGTGCAACACAGGAAGAAGGAAAGGAGGCAGACGTGGAGGAGAATTAGATGGATGTGGAGGAGAAAAGGGTGGCTCTCTAGGGCTCCACGCCAGACACTCCCATAATGGTTTTCCAGCGATCTGTATATATTAGCAAATGCTAATGACCGAAGCCACGGCTTGGCATCACATTTGAAATGCTTTCTGCTTGTCTATTACTCTCTGTCTTTTTTCCCTCCCGGAGAGAGTTTTATTATTTCTAAGCCTTCCCTCTAACAAACACTATAGCGCCTGGTGGAGAACTTTCATTCAAAGTGGGCATCTCTGAGTGTTTTCCTGTTTAATTATTTACAGCCATTTGCTTTCTTATTTGAATTGCAGATCTCGCTCGCTCAGTGTAGCACGTGTTTTGGTCTCCGCTACAGACTCATAATCTCTCCTTCCCCCATCTGCTCATTTCGCCTTTCGCCTCGTAGCAGACACAACAGGTGCTGTGTAAAAAAGGAAGGAGAAAAAAAAAAAAACACAGCTTAATGAGGAGATCAGTAAATCATATGTTTACAGAAAAGCCCCTCGTGACGGAGCTTTTCAGAGAGGCTCGCTTTGCTCCTCTCTGAAGCCAAGCGAGCAGCCTGCCTGGGCAACATGTGTCATATTAATTCTGTCCATGAGGGTTCATGGACTGCCACTGCTGCTGCAGAGGAGGAGCCACAGACGCACACGTCAGGACACACATCATTCATCTCTGCCTGGCGCGGCGCCCCGGCCCACTCTCAGCATCACACGGGTGGAATACATACAGTGCCAGTTCAAAAGCCCCTTCACTGTTTTCACATTTTCTTATGAGACAGCCGAAATCATTTAAATGCATTTTGTTCCTTCATCAGTATACACTCAATACCCATAATGTCGAAGCAAAACTGTATTTTAGAGATGTTTGCAAACTTATTCAAAAGGAGAAGCTGGAGTATTCAGACCCTTTACTCAGGACTTGTTGAAGCAGCTGTGGCAGCGATCACAGCCTCTCGGGTTTGATGCGAGAAGCTTTGAGCTCCTGGATTTGGGGATTTTCTGTCGTTCTCTGCAGATCCTCTCAGGCTCTGTCAGGTTGGACTGGACCGTCCGTGGACAGTCATGTCTTGACTGTGAGTTTGGGGTCATTGTCCTGTTGGAAGGTAAAACTGAGGTCCTGAGCTCTGGATCAGGTTTCATTAAGGATCTCTCTGTACTTTGCTCTGTTCAGTCCAGTCTCCCTGTCCCTGCCACAGCCTGACGCTGCCTCCGCCATGCTTCACTGTTGGGATGGTGTTGTTGAGCGGTTTCTGGTTTCAGTCCTGGTTTCGTCAGGCCAGAGAACCTGGTTTCTCTCGGTCTCAGAGTCCTTTAGCTGCTTCTTCACAAACCGTCACCGAGGAGAAGCTTGGTCTGGACTCTCTGACATGAAGCTCAGATCAGTGGAGAGCTGCAGTGATGCTTGTCCTTCTGGAAGTTTCTCCACACAGGATCTCTGCAGCTCAGAGAGACCATCAGAGTCTTGGTCTCCTCTCTTCTCCCTGACGTCTCAGTGAGTCCAGGTCCAGCTGTAGAAGAGTCCTGGTTGTTCCAGACTTCTTCATGTCAGAATGATGAAGACCACTCTTCTTCTCAGGAGCCTTCAATGCAGCAGAAATGTTTTTGTAGCCTCAGCAAGTAGTTCCTTCCTCCTCATGGTTTCTGCTCTGATCTGCAGGTGTGTGTCTTTCCACATCATGTCCAATCAGATGCGTTTACCACAGGTGGACTCCGATCAACCTGAGCTAAACTTACACAGTCACAGCAAAGGGACTGAATACTTATGTCAATGTGATATTTCAGTTTTCCCTTTTTAATACGTGAAGATGCCTGAAGACTTTCTGCCTCTATAGCCTGTATACTCCAGGCTGGAAGTGACTGCAGAGTTTGTAAATGCTGCATCGTTTGCGGACAAGACAAACTTCTGCTTTGGGCATTGTTCATATCACACTGTTGACTGTACGCCACGTGATACTGTTTATAAGATGGTGTCAGCCAGCTCGGCTCTGGTTTGTTGGATAAATAAGAAATTGTGGAGAAGATTGAAAACAGAAGTTTCTTTGATCTCATCTGGGAGTTTCCAGATACAAGAGATGCTGCAGTGAATCATTGTACATTTTTGTGGCCACGTGATCAGTATTTTATTTTTTTAAGCGTCATCTAAAGGGTTATGTGAACTATACTTAACTTTGATTTGACTTCATATGAAAGAGGGCAAAGGGAGGATGGGACGGACGCAGCTGGACCACTCTAACATACTGTATATTTTGCTCCTCGCAGCAGCAACCGCAGCTGAAATGATGTGATCAATATAACACTCGCTACTGATCGATTATGGGTGAAAACAAAAACAACAAAAAAAAACCCACACCTGTTCCTCCCCAACAAGGAACTGGCAAAAATGCACACGGTGAGGTTCTGTGCCAGAGGGAAGAAAACCCTCATTCAAAATCCCACCGACATTTATGACCTTAATTAACAATCTAATATCAATTAATCATTTAATAACTGTGTTCTTAGCTGCCTTTAATGAACGCACAGGCTCAACATCACAACTCAACAAAGATTTGAGTCGTGATGTTGTTATTTATTATTTTCATGTGTTGCCCCTGTCTCTTGTTACCCTCCCTAACAATGAGCCCTAATCTGGGGCTAAATGGGGCTATTTTTCATTTTGGGGTTTTTTCCGTAGAGTTTTTATCATTATTATTTATTTATTATTTATCTTTAGAATAGAACATTTGTAAATCTGAATGTAAATAGTTTACACTCACGTTAACACTCATTTGGCAGAAAATTGAATAAGCACATCTGTACTTTGTGTTGCAGCACGAGGTCTGAAATGTTCTTAACGGCCTATCCACACACAAACTATTGACCTGCTTCATTAATGGTTGGATGGAGGTGCTGTTGTTGCCTTAGAAAATAACTTTTATCAGCCTCCTACCTGTGTTTGAGATCAATGCAAATCAGTGATTATTATTGTTACAAGGTGTACATGTTTATTGGGATTTACCTGAGCTTTGTATTCACATTATTATCTGCAGGAAATGTATGAAAACGTACGTAAAGGTTTTTGATGCAAACTGAAAAGGTGAAACTTCAGGGTGCCTAGTGTTGCTGTTGGAGGGCCAGATTTGGCCCAAGGGGCCGCCATTCACTTCCCACTGATTTGTTTTTCTTTGGAACATAGAAATCAGCCAGAACTGCTGGAAGTCCGTATTTATATGGAATATTGTGTTTGTCACGTTTACACCTGTGAATTTCAACGGCATTCATTCATTCATACACGATGAAGACAGTGTAGACCCTACTAAACTGCAGCAGCATCATTCTCTAACCACTGGTGTGATGATTTTGTACCAATGACGTCATGTTCCTCAGATCTCACTACAATAATCTCATAACCGATACAAACGTTGGCCACAACTATGAAAATATGATCCAAGTTGTAAAGTGAAGTGATCTTTTATTGAAGTGGTGGATGCTTTTGTCTGGAAACAGGTTAGAAAAAAGAAAATCACCTACTTGAAGGTGAGAGACTTGACTGTGTCACCGTGTGTTCATATCAACTGCTGCTTTACGAGCAGAGCGGCGGAGCAGCTCTATATTATCGTCTGTGCTTTAATGATAAATAAGCGTATTGTGCCTGTGTAGGAGCGTGAGTGGATTATTACATGGGCTTCTCAGAGCGTTTGCTTGAAAACAGAAGGACCTCTATTAATTTCAGAGCATGTTTTACTGTCGTGTCTAAAAATGCCCCGTCAGAAGCTTTATGACCCTAACAAAAAATAATTTTCACCAAACATCCATCTGCAGCTTCAGTTTAACAGTACTGGTATTCATCTCTGTCCTGCCGGCAACCTTTCTGTATTACTTCAGTGTTGAAGTACTGTATGTAATTTAAACAAACCCAGAGTACATGTGCTGCTCGGTGTCTCACTTCAGGGACTTATTCCCGAGACACTGCATGCTTGTTTGTCGAAACTATCTCATCTAACACCTCACACTGCTCTTTCAGTTTGTGCACTGCGCTCAGTATCTTTCATATGTTGCAGAAGCAGGCAGCTCACTTCAAGAAACGTGCCCATCCCTCCTCCAGCCTCCTTCCTTATTTGTGGGTAGCCTTGGGGATAACAGAGAAGCTACTTTTGAAAGATTTTTTAATGTGTTCGCATGATATTACATGAAGAAAAGAACAAATGAATTGTTCTTTTTTCCAGGTTTGTCTCGTTTTCTATTGCTCATCATAATGAAAGGGACCTATTATGCTCATTTCCAGCTCCTTATTATCATTCTGGGACTCCACTTGAGTAGTGTTGCATGATTCACAGAAAAAAAAGTCCTTATGTATCTCAAACTGCCTGTTATGGAGCTTCTCAGTTGAGCCTGTGGCAGAAACAGACAACATTAGCTCAGGCCTCCTTAAAATCCCACTTTCCTCTGATTGGCCAACAGCCAGAAGCCAGTCGAAGGGAAACTGTCAAAATGAGTAACTAGTAACTAAAACTAAGTAACAGATCATGATTGAAGGGAAACGGATCCATCTGTGTGTGTTCGAGCCTGAATCTGATCCAGAATCTGAGAGTGGAGCACCGACATCCACGGCAACAAAGATCGCAGCAGGACGTCTCTGTTCAGTAAATATTACGCCCACTACCTGCTTACTGTGTGACATAACGGTGGATTTAGTCTTTCAATCACAATCTGTTTACTTTTATTATTATTATTCCTCCGCACCAGCGACAGCCAGAGCCCGAGGCATATTGTTTTCAGGTTGTCCGTCTGTCCGTCTCTTACTCGTGGACACGCACGACATCTCAGAAACACCTCGATGGAACTTCTTCAAATTTGGCACAAACATTCACATGGACCCAAGGATGAACTGATTAGATTTTGATGGTCAAAGGTCAAAAATCAAGGTCAGTGTGACGTCACAAACACAGCAATTATGACAAACTTTAACACTAATGTTTAATATTTTCTCTGACTCTGGATAAACAGGGATGTAACCTGAAAGTAGTGAGTGGCGGAGGGATACGACCACGAGGAGGTGATTGTAGTTTTCTATATGTGCCCCTGTTAATATTTGAACGTGTGGGAAATGAGCTAAGATGCAGACTGAAGTGGGAAACCTCTGCTGTCAGGAAATAGAAAAGCTAACGTTGCAAGTGAAATGTTATTCAGCTGTTGCCAAACGATTGTGTAGTAAAGCTGCACTGCTGGCTATCGGTATGCTGGAGGACATTAAATGCCTATAGTGCAGACAGTTTTGGGGGGAAAAAAGCTGAGCTTGGAGCAGATGACCATATAAAGAAATCTGCACCAAGCTGATGTCATCTTGTTGCAGATGTAGAAAAACCCATTGGAAACCTGACTGCTGCCTGAGCTTCTGTCTCACAGGGACTTTTACATGTGTTTATCTCAGTATTTGAAAATGTTGGTCATATCTAATATGGACATTGGATAATGTAACATTATATATATATATATATATATATATATATACAGTATATATATGTATATGACCCCCTGTAAAAGCAGAGCAATATTTATACATTTGAACTGGGTATCTGTGGTGCTGCATTAAGTGGCTGCTAATGCAAACAGAACATTTCTTACTGCTGCAGCTTCCCATTAAAAGCAGTAAACTGGTGAAACACAAGTTGACTTTTATTATGAAGTATTCACAGGAAATGCAAAGTGTTTGTTAGTGTTCTAAGCACTTAATACCATTGTTCATCAAACATGTGTCTACAGAACAAAACCATTCCAGTGAGGTGAAGCTGTGTGGAAGCCCTCGTGTGTGATAGCAGTTTGTATCCGGTGCAGGAATGATAGACTTTAAAGCTGGTGTTAATCTTATTCTGGATATGATGTTTGTACCTGGTTCTTCATATCCCATGCATGATGTATCCAGGTATTCGGGGTTTCTCAGTTTCTCATCATCTCAGCTGCTTTATTCCTTCCAACAAACACCTGGATCAGGTTTTATCCAAGCATCTGAAACCAGAGTATGATGTTTACATGGTCAACACATAGCTGGGATAGGCCACTTAAAAAACTCAGTGGCGTAAAGAGTATCACACATGGGCTTTGACTGCATGCAAATCTTCAGGATTATAACTTTAAGCATGTTCATTTTTTTAAATCTGTGTTTACTTTTCATTCGTAGCAAACCTGTGCTGTTATCCTCGATTGGAGGAGCGAGTTGTCACGGCCAGACAAAATTACCAAATTCTAAATGACAGGTTGGCGAGTTTGGGAGAGAATCAGATACATGTGTTGAGCTAAAGTTAAATATTGCATGCAACCCTGTGCTGTGGCGTGTTGGAGCAGACGCTTATCACCCACAGACAGGTCAGCTTGAGGCGCTATCATATCTGGGAGCACAGCCCCTGTCGTCTGCCTGCCCACCCACCTGCCTGTTTTTTGTTTTTTTACCCTAACACCTCACATGTGAAGCGCCGAACCCATCAGGCCTGAGTCAACACGCAGCATCTGTCTTGTGTAGCCTCGGTGCATGGCTTTGATTTGGATGTGTAACACGCTGTGAGGAATAATGCATTGCTGAGAATGATCTCCTTCCTCTAGGCAGACGAAGCATGAACGAACACGACCTGTGAACACCACGACCGGGCGGTCCTGAAGGATAGGGACAGATTTTTTAAGTCTATCTCAGAATATTACTCACATGCTCATATGTAATTGCAAAAGTGCATTTAAAAGTCCCCAACCTCCATTTCCCAACCCCACACACCATGTCCCTGCTGAGCTGCAGTGGAGAGGCAGTACCACCACTGAAAAGACTATAACTTGAAGATACTTTTTTATTAGCTTCGGCTAAAACAGGTTGTTTTTTTTTGCCAGTGTGGACAATTATAGCAACCTCAACAACAACTCTTGAAATATACATATGGACAGGAAAATTGTTTCAGGACCGTCTTGAATGTGAACTTAACCTGTTAATGAGAAAAACTGTTTCATCTGTGTGTGGGCTGCAGAGAAAAAGAAAAGCGCCTCGCAGGCAGTGCACTGAGATAGATACAATAACTGTGCAGGTCTTGGTTTACCAGATTCAGTCCAGGTACAATCAATCTTTAATTTCAAAGGATTAGGTTGGTGATATACTGTCTTATAATGTCTTGCTACTATCAACATGGGATTTGTGGACAATACAAAAAGTACAGAGCATCAGAATTTGCCAGGCTTAATGTTTCAATGTTGTGATCAAATCCCCTAAAGAAATCTGAAAGAAAGATTTAATAAGCATCTGTCTCCACCAGCGGCTCTCAACCTTTTCCAGCTCATGGTCCACTTCAAAATCAATTTTTCACTTTTGCAAATGATTTTTTCAGCTCACTTGCAATACCTTTGCAGCCCACTGGGGGGTTGCAGCCCACAGGTTGGGAACCACTGCTCTATGCATTTTAGAGCCAATCAAGAACAGGGAAAAACATGCATTATATTATATTCCATTAATTTATTTTTCGCTTTATACAATATTCCATCTTTTTAAAATGATGACACAGTGAAACCTCTGGGTCACAACAATGATATATAATTAAAACATTCTTGGACAGGAAGCTTCTAAGCTCTCACCACCTCCATCACCAAATTATCTTTTGTCCTCTTCATTAAATTTCCTGTTATTATACGTGTTATAAATGCCTGAATAATCAGGCGGCTCAAGAGTTCACTGGAATAGTAAAACCTCTTGGGATTCTTGGTTCAATAATATGTTTATTGTAACACTGTGTATGGTTTGTATTGGTGTGTGTGTGTGTGTGTGTGTGTGTTGTCCTGTTTGTATAAGGGCCCATCTGGGGCCAGATGTTGCAAACAACCTCAGTGAATTAGCACTAAGCAAACATGAACTGTTGTGCTATGCAGCACTGGTCACACCTCAAAGTGCTAAATCTGAATAAAATTGTTCAAAGTGAAAACCCTAAATTAAAAATGTAATTAAAACATATTAAAAGAAAAAGTGGAATGAAAAGTATTAAGTTAAGTCTTTCCTTTTTTGCATTTGTTCTTTTCCAATTCCCATTAGTATTTTGTTTGTTATTTGTTGTTTTTGTTTTTTGTTTTTTCGAGCTGTCTGTGAACTTTATTTGTGGGCGAAATTATCCTCCAAAGCTCTTCTGGCTAAATCTCAAACATCAGCCTTAATAAGCCCAGAACTCACAGAGAAGAGCACCCCGGCGCCACTAATTGAGCTGCTGTAGAGTTAACTTATTTCCTCAAATTAAATTCCTGTGTCAGTTTGGTCACTGGTAGAAAATCTCTATGGGGGAGGGCAAATTGAGTCTGAGGAGCAGCATCCAGCAGTGTTTCCTGAACACCAGCGGGTGATGCAGCTCCTCATCCAGATAAAACCACAATCAACCAACATTCAATCATTTCCCTGCTTCATCCCTTTGGTATCCTCTGGTATAAAGCAATCACACAGCTGCCAAGGCTGTGGCAGTGCACTTACATCACCTTTCAGGATTATTGGGTATTAAAGTTCACATTTTTCAAACTGTGATCCTTTGCAGCCATTTGAAGCCACAGAGGTGAAAAATTAAGTGGTGCAGCCTCTGCCTACATAACACAGCTATTGAAATTTCAGGAGTGCAACAGTCATCTAATTCGGCAGCGACGTTTTGAATGACTGCACTTGATGATCTGTTTCATGTTCACAAGAAACACAAAATGAATAACCAGAGTTTAAAAGGTGAGTGTGATACAGCCCCCCCCCCAAAAGACAAAACAGGACATTATCACCTCCAGAATCTCTCCTGATAGATTGTTTGGACAGGTCACGCACTTTCAGGGTTGTGGGTGAAACATGAGTGTGTGTGTGTGTGTGTGTATGTGTGTGTGTTTTCCAAACGTGGTCTCCACGGACTGTTTCTATTTTGAGAGTAATGGCCGCTGGATTCGGGAGGGCCTGTTTCCGTCTAATCTCCTTGAGTTCTAGACAGGCAATCAGGGACAAAGAGATGTGTTATCAGAGGGCCACCTTGATGGCGTGCTCTGATACATCGTTACACACTCGCTGCATTTCAGAGACAACCCGGCACTCAAAGACACTGCAATCACAACAACAGTCATTTGGAGAATCAGTGACTAAAACACTCATACAAAAGCAAAGTTTCATTATAGTCATTCATACACCGAAAGTTGCCAAATGAATGTGAGACCAACATTTACTCACAAAAATAACTATGGATTTCAATATGAGAATATTTCCTATCAGTCATGATACCAACATCACACGTTGTGTATACTGGCTTTTTCACCTTTTCGCAAATGGATGTTTTTGTGACTCAATATTCTGTGATTTGTGTGTATGCATTAAAAGTAAGTGTAATAAATTAACAACAATAAATCCCAACTACGTTTCTATGCAGTAGGACTGGCCAATAAGTTAATATCTTCTATCAGATATAAAAAGGTCCCATATGTTTCACTTCTCCTGTATTTTATTTGAGGTGTTGATCCATAAGAAGATATATTTGTGAAACCATCTCAGTGTAGTTTTACATCTCCTCTCTCAGGCTTCTCTCTGGAGCTCTAGTAACAACAGGTCAGTGAGCCAATCAGAAGAGAGGAGGCTCAGAGCCTCTCTTCTGATTGGCTGACTGATCCAATAAAAATAAAGCAGATTTCAGGTAAAAACACTCAGAGAAACAAAATCCTGCAAGTTTAGATGGTGGGTCCAGGTGGGCGGGGCTTGGTGACTGCTTTGTTGTGACATCACAAAGTTCCAGAAGTCCTGACGGCTGGTTTTAAGGCTCAGTTTCTGAATACAGGCTGTGTGCATTTCTCTGTGGACTGAGGCTTTGATACTTTCACAGTATTAATATAGAAGCTAGACCTGATCTATAATCACACTACACATGGACAGAGATCTTTAGACTATATGTACCTTTAATAACTAATTTGTTTTTAGCAGTGGGGACCTGGCCGTCTAACTAAATATCAGCATTTTACATATTATATTTAATATCTTTCATTTTATAACTTTCTCCTCTAATTCTAATTTTAGTCTAAGTTTCTGTCAAGTTTGCTTCAGAAATGAAATGAAATGTTTGATGTCCTAAAACCACGAAAATACACTTATCCAATCAGATTTCTTTTTTTTTGTCTCTGGGCAGATTAAAGGTTAGCTGGTCACTCATTGGTTAGGACTTTATAACCGGGACGAAAGGCCTGAAGCCCCCACAGCTGCATGTCTTCGTTTAGAAAGTGGCAGGTGAATTAACCAATCACATTTTGATTTATTGTGGGTGGGACCAAATATCTCTTCCCCAGGCCTCGGTGTAAACAGTGTGGCTTAATGATCACCAGGTGGTTCAGTCCAGATTGAAATCTCAATACCACAGTGGATAACTCCTGATGACTTTGCTGCCATTGGCTTGACATTTTTAGTTTTGAGGGAAATATCTCAGCAACTGTTCTTGACTGATCACAACTGCAGAGGAGAACTCCACTGACTGTTCCTCGTGCAGCTCTTTTCCAGCAGGGGTCCACTCCTGCTAGAGACAGTTCACAGTCAGCTCTTAGAAACAAGGACACGTTACTGTTGAATTTGTCTTTCTCCATGCTGCGAGCACTACAAACCAAATCCCATTTATTTAATTTTATACCGAGGTTGATGTAAATGTGATTATTTTAAAACCTGGGCAATTAAATGATCCAGATAGTGAGATACAGCCAGTGTAATGGGCCTGTAATTTTCTTAACTAGCCTTTGAAGAACAAATTGACACAACAAGTCTTTGTCTTGACAGAGGATGGTTTTGTTGGAAACAATAAAATAAAAAAAGCTGTATTTTCAAGCTACATAATGTAAAAGACACTTGTCCTTAAGGACTAGAGTAAGCACTTGTCTTTTGACTCAATATTTTCATGTTGTTTCCTCATTACATCCACAATTATTGGACTTGGGTAAAAGAAGAAGCAGGAATGCTCCTCTCTAACAAGACCTAATAATCCCCAGTAAATCATGTGAAAACTAACTGAAGCTATTTCTTACCAGGCTTTTAACAGGAAGTAATAAATAACGAAATCTAATTGCATGAGTGCATATAGTCTATAAAAATTACTGACAGCCTGGTTTGGATAAAATGAAAATCTTCTGATAGCAGTTATTAATTACTACACCAAGTTTCTGTGAATGATATCCACGCAGGTGGAGACAGCATAGTGGGATTTTCTCCTCTGTTGCATCACACCTTGAATTACAACTCCTGTCTAGAGTGGCTTCGAGGGCCACTTCAGCTCGGTCCAAGGATAACACTGATGTCACCTTAATTTAACTACAGTCTTGAATGGGAAACTTTTTGCCAGCGAGAAAACTGTCGTGCTTCACTTCAAGTAAAACTCAGTTCTCACTCATGAATGCAGAGGACATTATTCCCAATCAGACACTGACCTGTCTCACCTCTCCGCCGTTCCTCTCCCCAAGGAAACTTAATAAAGGTGATCAGTCTTAACTAATGGTCCGTTTGGAAGTGATGTGAGCAGCTCTAGTAAAATGTGACGGTTTTCCTCAGGCGCATTTATAAAACCAAGAGGGATGACAGAAGTTTCAGTCTCTACTTTGAAAACACAGCTGTTGAAGATGTTGCCTGTGTTCGGTTTAAGGAATACCTGCACAAAATCTCAGTGGAAACAGCAAATAATCTGCACCCACTGGCCCCTATAGCTGCACTATCTAATGTCATTCACTCCAACAGCTCTGCCATGAATGCAGTGGTCTAAATATCAACCTTTTGAGTATCAACAAAGCCTTAATAAATGATAAGCTTCATAAAAGTATAATTCATAGCAGAGCTGTTGAATTGGATTGCATTAGATTTTACATATGTACCTAATAAAGTCGTCAGTGAGTGTATTTGCAACCGGTCATTAACGCTTCACCAACAGTGGGATAAAAGCCGTCACTCAAATTTAGAGGATAACATTAAAATGCACGGGCGTGCTCGGAGACACGGCGCCCGTACCATCATCCACACGAAGCTGAACCCCCATCACACGTCTCTTCCAGACACTGATTGTACTACTGTGTGCATACATTTGAAATGTACATTATGCAAAACAGAAATCCCCAGCCTAGTGTGTGTTTTCTCTTTCTGAGTCTACAAATCCATCTTTCCCCACCATTTCCACTCCTTCCCGCTGTGCAGGGTGCTTGAGCTACTATTTTAAAGCTAGTGTGATTTTCCGGCTAAAAATACATTGTACAGGGCTTTTGTGAAGTATGACTCACTACGGTCTGACAAAACTTCTTACTGTATGAAATGAAAGCAGGAAAATGAAATGTTAATAGCTCATTATCTTAACCACCTGGTGCAGCATGGGGGTGTGGGGGTGTATTTTAAGTAAATGTAAGTGAATATCTTTAAGGAACAACTTCCCTCAGGGTGTTTCCAGAAAGTGCTGCCACTCCTTTCAAACTACATGGAAACCCGGTTGTTCCTTAATTATTATACAAACTTTACAGCCCCTTGGTTTAATCTGTACATTAATATTATTTCACCTCGCAAGATGAATGATAACAGGTATATTCGTCAAACATGGAAGGTGCCTTGGGTCATCTGTGGCGCAGTATCTGGATAGGTTTCAGTAAATTTCTTCCACATTTAAGGTGATGTGTTTTAAATATAGGACCACAGGAAACAGGATTTATGTAAAGGACAACAAATGGCTACATAGCAGAATGCTAAACATGCTACAAAAGATTCTGTAGAATACTGCGACCTTCCATCATGCCTCCATGTTTTGTCAGGCATCAGATACTTTTACATTTTGATGACCTTGTTTGACAGGAAGCTCATTTATTCTCCTGATGACCAGACCCTGCGAATGTAGAAGGGTTCCATCAGTCGACTGGCCCAGGACAGGAGGAGAGCTGATGACCTGAACTGTGGCCTCTGGAGATATAGTCAGGTAGGAACTCTTGAGGATCTCTTGAACTTGACTGATATTCCCTCTGTGCCAGACTCAGGGAAGACTTGTATGTCACTTTGGTAGAAGTCACTGAGTTAAATAAAAACCTGTGGAGTAGTAAACACCAGGGCTGCATGGGATTCAGCCTGAGGTGTTGAATGCACTCAACATTTCTTTTCCTGTCTGGGGCAATTTGCAGGCAAGCCTGAAGACGCTGGATGAGGATCTGCATCTGGAGTTGCAAAGCCCTGGAATTAACATTTCCCAATGAGATGCTGTTGCTGACCCGAATCAAAAGTTTAAGTACAGTATCTTAATGATCTTGTTCAACTGTGCAGGTGGAAGATAGTCGAAGCTGAAGCTCTCTATTCCAGCTCTCAATGGCATGATGATGAGCTTTTGGTTGTGGCTGTAATCTTGAGATTGCTCAGGTACAGGGTTAGGATCTCAGACACTTGTAGGGAGACTCTTGAAGTGGTTGGGTGGATGCTGACTTGAGGAGGTATTCTGGGCACATGCAACTGGGAAATGACAGATCCAGATCCAGCCCCCCCCCCCTTAGGGACAGCTTTAAGACAAGAAAAGAGAAAGAAATAGACACATGAGGTTGTTGCAACATCTGTTCTTGATGCTTTGAGGATGTCTCCCTAAGGAGATATCCTGGATTCATGGGTGGGGGGGGGCACCGTAGACCGGACTCGGGGAAAAAAACAGATTGGCTATATTTCCCTTCTGTCCAAGGAACACTTCAGGCTTTGATAGACAGAGCTTGATGTGGTTGGGATGAGGGAGCTACGATGGAGTAGCAAGAACGTTGGTGTAGTTTCTTTGGGGTGAAAGATGCTTCTTAGGACTTTGATTGACCTCGATAGTTAAATATGGATGAGTAGATATATTTACACATAAAATACCCAATAATTATCTAATGTTTGATGTAGAGCATATCACTGCTACAGTACGGAGTCAAAAAGCCAATTAAAATGTATCTTAGCTGGAAAGGCCTTGTTCAGACCTTTGTTGCCAGGCCTGTACGTATGGGACAGATCTAAAAACATGCAAACGTTTCGCATGTTCGCAGAACTTCTAAAGCTTGTGTAACATGAGACGCTCTTTAAAAGCCACTGACACTCAAACAATATCAAACACTTTAGGGGTTGCAGAAAGTACAGCCACTAATACACAGCTCGTTGGAGGAGCAGGCACACTGCGAGAGCTCTAACAATCAAAACAGGCACAGCAGCACACACTCAGAGAGAAGCATTACAAACACAGTAGCATATAACAGTAAGATTACATTGAACAGTGAGATACCAGTGCATCATACGCTGGTTCAAGTCATATAGACCCAGAGTAAATTGGCACTCCTACCTGCATCAGCAACACGATGACCAGAATGTCCTTAGTGATCTATAGTCTTATATACATCTTCTGAATTTGAGGTTTCTGTGCATCAGTAGTTTAGTTTGTTCTAAATGTTGACCTCTCTAACAGCTGACCTCCGTCCTCCAGCAGCAGTCAACATCTCCAGACTCACTGCTTAGATCTTGACCGGTCCCCAGGGAAACGCTACCGCTGCTCCAGATGGCCAGCAGGAAAATAATATTCCATTTTGACCTTATATGTCCCGTTCATACGAGGGCCTCCGCTGTAATGGGTTTAACTCTAATCCATACAGGTAGAAGTGAGGCTGCCGGTAGAACTGATGCTGTATCTATATTCCAGACAAAGGCGCTGTAAATTAGTTCTCTGTCTTTCAGCTGTGCGGTGCCAGTCATGTTTAATGTAGCTCTGGCTGAGCCTTGCAGTTTTGCTCCATGGTTGTTTATGACTGTTGGTGTCAACAGCACTGTGGTCTGACTGTTTGTTAAATAAAACATACCGCTCAGGAGGGAACTCGTTAGTGCCAGCTTTTCACAGACACAAACACACACACACACACACACACACACACACACACACACACACACACACACACACACACACACACACACATAAACGCGCGCTCATCCACACACTATGGGAGGACGAGATGCACATACATACGCTTGTGTGATTATTTACTGAAAGTCCCACGTGTGTGTGTCAGTGTGTGATTAGTACAACTCAGAGGTGCACTTGCAACTCCTAACTCACAGGCGTGCATTTACATGTGCATGCACATAGACACACACACCCATGCATTCGCACACGTGACTCTTAAGGGTAACAGGAAAACTAGAAAAAGATATTTTTAAAACTAGAAACCTTCAACTTTAATCGATGTCAACTAAAAATACAGGAAACTGTAAATGACCTCACAGATGACACAAAAGGACATATACAGAGACATATAAGGACAAAGGCTGGCCTACACAGACACATAGTGGGGACAGGAATAAACAATTAACTACAGATATAGAATATTAACCTTAACACTAACAGAGATTCAAATCAAACGATTACAAACAAACTAACTGTCAGGCAAAAAACAATTACATTTAAATGGATCCTGAGAAGCTGACTGTCCTCTTGGCCCAGCCAGCTGGCCTCCTCCACTTCCTGTCTCCCACAGTATAAGAGGCCATCTTTACCAGCACCGCTTCCATTTGGCCAGGGGAGTTCTCGCCGCATTAACCAAAATGCGTGCACTCAGTTTAGCAAACAAACTGTCAAACCAATGAAGTGTGTGAAAACAAAAGGCTCTGTGTACTGACATGTGCTAAGGCTTGGTGTTGACATGTGGTGCAACCACACACACACATGTGGGACTTTTAGGAAATAATCTCATGAGTGTATGCGCTTCTGTGCTCCCACACCTTATCTGTAACTTTTAGGAACATTATACGTTCATTTCCTGGAGAATTACCC
>NW_019174471.1:335207-352535 GCF_002260705.1 Seriola dumerili | reverse complement strand
AAACCTTAATCACTGACCCAAAAATCTGCTTTTTTCCACTTGGGGGCAACAGCTTTTGTCCCCAATTCGGACAAGCCGTCTCCAATTAACTAGATCTGAAGTAGCCTTATGACAGAACACACACACACACACACACACACACACACCACACACACACACACACACACACACCACACACACACAGAAGGCCTCTTCTGTCAGACACTATTTATGAAACCAGACAGTCACATTCACACCAGATTACAGACCTGGGACATGTTGATCTGACCATGAGCATGAGAGAATTAAACTCTGCCTTGGGTCCAAGTTCCAAGTTTATCTCAGTGCGTCACATCATGTGCCAAGACGAACACAATAATACAGTGTAAACAAGCAAAGTTAGTCAAACAGCATTGATTTAAAGATCTACATATTCACTTCTGTTTTCATCAGTCCTGCTGTCTGACTGGCCATGTATCTACAGACGGACATCACACCCAAAGTGTCTTTTTAAACGTAATGTCCACAAGACTGTGCGGTGACCCACACTCAGCACTACGTCTACACACATGCTGTAAGACACAGACGGAGGGCCGGAGCTGCTGCTGACATTGTGCTCATACTACATGAGCTGAGAAGATACTGTAACAACCTGCAAGAGCTTCAGGTTTCAGTATCTGCTCGGCTTCTTGAGAGCACATCACCACCTTGTTCTAGATGGACACTGACTTCTACATCCACTGAAACTGGGGCAACCTGAGTTGACAGCTCATGGATCAGGAACACAGAGAACCACATATCACACATACTACACCATTAACAAAACACAGACAGCTGTGTGAACCATGTTCTGGCATGTGAGTTTTTTCTTGCACTTGTGACTGACACAACATGCAGCGTGCTGGGAAGGCGTGACTGGAACGTAGCACAGAGGTGCGGTGCTCATGAGCGTAATGAATTCTGTGTTTGAGCTGCTTAGATAAGTTTGAGGTTTTTCCCCCTTTCATTTTGAAAAGCTCATTGACAACATTTGCATTCTGGCTTCTGGTCGTCTCGTCCCTGCTGATCCGCATCAAATGCAAAATATCTCCGTACATCAGTCTCAGTCTTGCTGCACCCGTACCTGCTGCCATCCCATGTGTTGTTTGTTGTTGTTTGTTTACTGTACATGCCTTCCTCTTCTTCTCTTCCAGTTTTGATGTCAGACTAGGACACTTGCTAGGTTATCACACTGCTCTCATCAGTTCTGGAAGAATACCACCTCCAGTAGACTGAACGAGTTTATTTTCACAAAAAAATATTAAAATGATGATGATGTGATTTTCGTCCAGGCTTGACCAAAAAAGCATGTTTCCTTACATCTAGAGAATACAGTTTATAGGCTGGGGCGTCTCTGTTGAACCTAAATGCTTCATTTATCAGGCCCCTCCAGGATTTCATAGGCCTTTTTTGGGATTTGTTGCAGCTAAAATACCTGATTTCACAGCAGCTTTTCTTAAAAGTTGCAATGATGTTGCAACGTTTTCATGTTTGTTTAATTATAATTGATTTAAAAATCGAAGCCAACTTGTATCAGTGCGAATAAATCCAGAGCAGTGCAGGTGGTGCCCCAGTCTTCACAAATCTTATAGGGGAAAAAGAACAAGCGATTACTCTCCGATCACATCTTAATCACAGGTAGAGCTGATGACCTGAGTTTTCGTTAATTATGGCGACACGACATCGTGACTTTCTGGAGGGACTGATTTCTGGTCTGTTGTGACACCATTTCGTCTTTATCAAAGCTCATCTCCTCATGGTTGTCTGCCTCCTCCGCTCAGACTAGTTCCAGGTTACATCCCTGTTTATGCAGAGTCATTATACAATTTGAACCATTTGTTGGGAAATTTTGTCATAATTGCTGTGAAGTCTTGAGTTACAGCTAAAAAGTGTTTTTTGTGAGGTCACACAGACCTTACCTTTGACCTTTGACCACCAAAGTCTAATCGTTTGTGTCAAAATTTGAACAGAATCTGTTAGGATGAGGACCCTGTGGTCCTTTTCTTCCGTTTTGTGCTCTGCTGTTTTCCCCTCCCTCTCGTGTTTGTTTGTTTTCCCCAGTTTGCCTCTGTGTCGATAAGTGTGTTTATTTGTGTGTGTGTGTGGTGTGTGTGTGATGTGTGTGTGTGTGTGTGTGTGTGTGTGTGTGTGTGTGTGTCAGCTGGGCGTGGCTTCCTGTTCCTGCTCCAACCCATCTCCATACACACCTGCTTCTCATCCAGTCATCAGCCCCCTTCCAGCTGCAGTACCAAAGACTGGTTCAACTCACCGTTCTCTGATCGTTCCTCTCTTCGTGAGGTACAAACAAAGCGGCCCAGATCAGCTCGTGGCGTTTGTTGCTCAGTATTTTTCTGGATTTTTGTAACTCTGTCGTCCCTCTGCTCAGGTACATACTCCTGCAAACCCTTGCCACACTCAGTTCCAGTCTGTGTCTGCCTGCTCTGCTCCGTGTGATACCTGTTTGTCGACTCACCTGTCTGCTCAGTTCTTCAGATTCCTGCTGGAGTACCCATCTCTGCCCTGTTACTGCCAGCCTGTTTACAGCCTGTCGCCCCTCATTTCGCACTTTTACAAGAACAACAATAAAAGACTGGTTTTGTTTCAACATAAACTGTGTTCTGCCTCATGGGCCCTGATCTATGCAACAACCTTACAAATTCCCTTGATGAGTTCTCAAGCTGTTGCGTTTTGCAAGGCCAAATCATGTATTGTGAGGTCACCTTGACTTCGACCTTTTTTGACCTTTAGCCAACAAAATCTAATCAATTCATCTTTTGAGTCCAAGTGAATGTTTCTGCCAAATTTTGAAACAAGTTCTGTTCAGCGTTACTGAGATGTTGTGTCCACAAGAATAGGACGCATGGACTGAAAACCAAATATGCCTTGGCACGGCGGCATTAAAGTTGCAACTCCTGCAATTTAGATATTGAACTTGGCCATATTTACATTTCTTATATTTTTGATGAATTGTTCAGCCCTAATCCCCAGTACCTACAACATCCACTGTACCATTGGTACTTACAGTCGTGTAGAGGAAGTATCAGCTTGACTTGTACTTGATAGAAGGGTATAAGGAAACAGCATCATACCATTAATGATATCATACATAACATCTGCACCAAGGTCCAAGACACATTATTTATAAACTAACATGTTACATGCCCTGCAAAAAAAAACTGCCACTGTCAAAACCCTTTTTTAGTGAAACATTTCAACTCACTAACAAAGAAACTCATCTGCCAATGACAAGGGAACAAAAAGAACAAAAGAAAAATCAAACTATAATAACAACTCAATTTGACTCACCTTACAAATCAACCACTTGCTTGATTCATTGAGTCCAATTAGCTGCAGCATTTTCACATGTAGGGGTGATTACGCTGCCACTCAGCCCAGTCTCAATCACAAAGTGAAGCTCACGGAAAGACCTGGGTTAGAACAAGCAAAGCCATATAAATTAACAATGCTGTCAGTATGAATAAGTTAATAAAGTCACTGAAATAAAATGGGCACTGAAATGGGTCAGAGAAATACTGTCATCAGAATGGGAATACTGTGCATATAAATTTATATCAACAAGTTCTTATATACCTGAACTGGAGCTCCGCCTTTCACAGTTCTGCATCTCAGGTCACCTGCCTCACTTCAGCATTACTGTCACCCAGATCCCAGTCAATAATTTTCCATTCACCCTGTTTCTCTGCACCTCCTGCATTAGCCACTCCCCACCTCATCAAGCCAACTCTATTCAACCTGATCACACTGCTTCCTGATTACCATCACCCAGTATACAAACCCCAGCCCTCCAGTCATCTTTTAACGGCTTGTTCTTCTGCTGTCTCCTGTGCAAACTTTCCGCCGCATTTGCCATTTTGGATCTCCCGTTGCCGACTCAGACTCAACCTCGATTCCCCCTCATCGCCTGTTCCCTGGTACACGACAAGCCTTTTGAACCCGACTTTGAGACTCTTGAGGGTTGTGTGCTGCATCTGGGTCTACCTCCGGCCCTTTACATTGCAATCTGGCCAGACATTGGACTCCAGATGCACACGTGACTCTTAAGGGTCCATAATGTTCTCTGGCTCTTAGAATAACAATCTGAGTCTGTCAGAGGCAAAAAGCAAGCACATTTAGTGGATGCACTTTGACAGATGTATGTGTACACACACACACACACACACACACACACACAAACATGCCTGTGTGTTAGGCGACACACGTGTGCATGTACATGCATCCGCATGGATGCGTTGTACTAATCACACAGGTCAAGAACACCAGGTGTGTAAAGCAAAAAAAATTCATTTTTTTACAAATGATTTCAATTTAACCTAAATTAACTTTTCAAAATTTTTTAGGAACATTATACGTTCATTTCCTGGAGAATTACCCAAACCTTAATCACTGACCCAAAAATCTGCTTTTTCCCACTTGGGGGCAACAGCTTTTGTCCCCAATCGGACAAGCCGTCTCCAATTAACTAGATCTGAAGTAGCCTATGACAGAAACACACACACACACACACACACACACACACACACACACACACACACACACACACACACACAGAGCCTCTTCTGTCAGACATATTTATGAACACAGACAGTCACATTCACACCAGATTACAGACCTGGGACATGTTGATCTGACCATGAGCATGAGAGGAATTAAACTCTGCCTTGGGTCCAAGTTCCAAGTTTATCCATGCGTCACATCATGTGCCAAGACGAACACAATAATACAGTGTAAACAAGCAAAGTTAAGTCAAACAGCATTGATTTAAGATCTACATATTCACTTCTGTTTTCATCAGTCCTGCTGTCTGACTGGCCATGTATCTACAGACGGACATCACACCCAAAGTGTCTTTTTAAACGTAATGTCCACAAGACTGTGCGGTGACCCACACTCAGCACTACGTCTACACACATGCTGTAAGACACAGACGGAGGGCCGGAGCTGCTGCTGACATTGTGCTCATACTACATGAGCTGAGAAGATACTGTAACAACCTGCAAGAGCTTCAGGTTCAGATCTGCTCGGCTTCTGAGAGCACATCACCACCTTGTTCTAGATGGACACGACTTCTACATCACTGAAACTGGGGCAACCTGAGTTGACAGCTCATGGATCAGGAACACAGAGAACCACATATCACACATACTACACATTAACAAACACAGACGAGCTGTGTGAACCATGTTCTGGCATGTGAGTTTTTTCTCTGCACTTGTGACTGCACAACATGCAGCGTGCTGGGAAGGCTGACTGGAACGTAGCCACAGAGGTGCGGTGCTCATGAGCGTAATGAATTCTGTGTTTGAGCTGCTTAGATAAGTTTGAGGTTTTTCCCCCTTTCATTTGAAAAGCTCATTGACAACATTTGCATTCTGGCTTCTGGTCGTCTCGTCCCTGCTGATCCGCATCAAATGCAAAATATCTCCGTACATCAGTCTCAGGCTTGCTGCACCCGTACCTGCTGCCATCCCATGTGTTGTTGTTGTTGTTGTTTACTGTACATGCCTTCCTCTTCTTCTCTTCCAGTTTGATGTCAGACTAGGACACTTGTAGGGTTATCACACTGCTCTCATCAGTTCTGGAAGAATCACACCTCCAGTAGGACTGAACGAGTTTAATTTTCACAAAAAAAATATTAAAATGATGATGATGTGATTTTCGTCCAGGCTTGTACCAAAAAAGCATGTTTCCTTACATCTAGAGAATACAGTTTATAGGCTGGGGCGTCTCTGTTGAACCTAAATGCTTCATTTATCAGCCCCTCCAGGATTTCATAGGCCTTTTTTGGGATTGTTGCAGCTAAAATACCTGATTTCACGGCAGCTTTTCTTAAAAGTTGCAATGAATGTTGCAACGTTTTCATTTGTTTTTTAATATATAATTGATTGAAAATCGAAGCCAACTTGTATCAGTGCGAATAAATCCAGAGCAGTGCAGGTGGTGCCCCAGTCTTCACAAATCTTATAGGGAAAAAGAACAAGCGATTACTCTCCGATCACATCTTAATCACAGGTAGAGCTGATGACCTGAGTTTTCGTTAATTATTGCGACACGACATCGTGACTTTCTGGAGGGACTGATTTCTGGTCTGTTGTGACACATTTCGTCTTTATCAAAGCTCATCTCCTCATGGTTGTCTGCCTCCTCCGCTCAGACTAGTTCCAGGTTACATCCCTGTTTATGCAGAGTCATATACAATTTGAACCATTTGTTGGAAATTTTGTCATAATTGCTGTGAAGTCTTGAGTTACAGCTAAAAAGTGTTTTTTGTGAGGTCACACAGACCTTGACCTTTGACCTTTGACCACCAAAGTCTAATCGTTTGTGTCAAATTTGAACAGAATCTGTTAGGATGAGGACCCTGTGGTCCTTTTCTTTCCGTTTTGTGCTCTGCTGTTTTCCCCTCCCTCTCGTGTTTGTTTGTTTTCCCCAGTTTGCCTCTGTGTCTGCATAAGTGTGTTTATTTGTGTGTGTGTGTGTGTGTGTGTGTGTGTGTGTGTGTGTGTGTGTGTGTGTCAGCTGGGCGTGGCTTCCTGGTTCCTGCTCCAACCCATCTCCATACACACCTGCTTCTCATCCAGTCATCAGCCCCCTTCCAGCTGCAGTACCAAAGACTGGTTCAACTCACCGTTCTCTGATCGTTCCTCTCTTCGTGAGGTACAAACAAAGCGGCCCAGATCAGCTCGTGGCGTTTGTTGCTCAGTATTTTCTGGATTTTTGTAACTCTGTCGTCCCTCTGCTCAGGTACATACTCCTGCAACCCTGCCACACTCAGTTCCAGTCTTGTCTGCCTGCTCTGCTCCGTGGATACCTGTTTGTCGACTCACCTGTCTGCTCAGTTCTTCAGATTCCTGCTGGAGTACCCATCTCCGCCCTGTTACTGCCAGCCTGTTTACAGCCTGTCGCCCCTCCATTTCGCACTTTTACAAGAACAACAATAAAAGACTGGTTTTGTTTCAACATAACTGTGTTCTGCCTCATGGGCCCTGATCTATGCAACAACCTTACAAATTCCCTTGATGAGTTCTCAAGCTGTTGCGTTTGCAAGGCCAAATCATGTATTGTGAGGTCACCTTGACTTCGACCTTTTTGACCTTTAGCCAACAAAATCTAATCAATTCATCTTTGAGTCCAAGTGAATGTTTCTGCCAAATTTGAACAAGTTCTGTTCAGGCGTTACTGAGATGTTGTGTCCACAAGAATAGGACGCATGGACTGAAAACAATATGCCTTGGCACGGCGGCATTAAAGTTGCAACTCCTGCAATTTAGATATTGAACTTGGCCATATTTACATTTCTTTATATTTTGATGAATTGTTCAGCCCTAATCCCCAGTACCTACAACATCCACTGTACCATTGGTACTTACAGTCGTGTAGAGGAAGTATCAGCTTGACTTGTACTTGATAGAAGGGTATAAGGAAACAGCATCATACCATTAATGATATCATACATAACATCTGCACCAAGGTCCAAGAACATTATTTATAAACTAACATGTTACATGCCCTGCCAAAAAAAACTGCCACTGTCAAAACCCTTTTTAGTGAAACATTCAACTCACTAACAAAGAAACTCATCTGCCAATGACAAGGGAACAAAAAGAACAAAAGAAAAATCAAACTATAATAACAACTCAATTTGACTCACCTTACAAATCAGCCCACTTGCTTGATTCATTGAGTCCAATTAGCTGCAGCATTTTCACATGTAGGGGTGATTACGCTGCCACTCAGCCCAGTCTCAATCACAAAGTGAAGCTCACGGGAAAGACCTGGGTTAGAACAAGCAAAGCCATATAAATTACAATGCTGTCAGTATGAATAAGTTAATAAAGTCACTGAAATAAAATGGGCACTGAAATGGGTCAGAGAAATACTTGCATCAGAATGGGAATACTGTGCATATAAATTTATATCAACAAGTTCTTATACCTGAACTGGAGCTCCGCCTTTCACAGTTCTGCATCTCAGGTCACCTGCCTCACTTCAGCATTACTTGTCACCCAGATCCCAGTCAATAATTTTCCATTCACCCTGTTTCTCCTGCACCTCCCTGCATTAGCCACTCCCACCTCATCAAGCCAACTCTATTCACCTGATCACACTGCTCCTGATTACCATCACCCAGTATACAAACTCCAGCCCTCCAGTCATTCTTTAACGGCTTGTTCTTCGCTGTCTCCTGTGCAAGACTTTCCCGCATTTGCCATTTGGATCTCCCGTTGCCGACTCAGCCTCAACCTCGATTCCCCCTCATCGCCTGTTCCCTGGTACACGACAAGCCTTTTGAACCCGACTTTGAGACTCTTGAGGGTTGTGTGCTGCATCTGGGTCTACCTCCGGCCCTTTACATTGCAATCTGGCCAGACATGGACCCAGCACACAAAGCATCACCACAGAATCGCTTTGAGCGGATTGAGGAAGCGCTCCAACAGCAGTAAGAGCACATGATCACCGCCTTCGCTGACACGGAGTGTGTCCACCCTGGAGCACACAATGACTGCATTGGCCACCCAGGTGCAGCAGCTAGCCGCCAAGCTAACCCAGCAGACAGCCACCAGTGTCTGAGCCCTCACCACCCAGAGACTCTCCAGAGCACTATGCCAGAGACCCTGAGGGTTGTGGGCCTTTTCTCACTAACTGTTCAAATTCTGTTTGTGCTGCAGCCTCGCACCTTTGCCACGAAGGAGGCAAAGGTGGCTTTTGCTATTCTCCACCTGATGGGCAGAGGTCGTCTGTGGGGAACAGTCGAATGGGATCGTGGGACACCAGCTTGTTCTTGGGCTTTCTCGGAGGAGCTTCGCAAAGTTTTCAGCATGTGTGCTGAAAGCTTTGATGCGGGGGGGGACTTTTTCACCTGCGTCAGGGGGCTCGGACTGTGTCTGACTATTCCATAGACTCTCGTACTCAGGCTTGCCAGAGTAACTGGAATATGTCTGCTTTGTGTGATGCTTTCTTGCATGGATTAGCTAATTATGTCAAGGACAAGTTGGTTTCTTATGAACTGCCAGGCAGGCTCGGAGATGGGAGAGATGTCAGGGGGCCCCCCTGGACATCATGCCTGGGGCTGTCCCTGAGTAGCTGCATCTTCAGCCAGACCAGCCAGACTAGCCGAGCAACCACCTGAGGTGGTCGAGCCAATGCAGTTGGGACATTCCCACCTGTCTCCAGAGGAACATCAGCGCTGGAACGACCTCTGCCTCTCCTGTGGCCAGGGCGGCCATTTCCTCGCCAGTTGTCCATCAAAAATCAGGGCTCATCAGTGAGTGGAGGAGTTCTGGTGAGCCACACCCCGACCAAACTCTCCTCCACCCGAAGATCACTGATGCACGCCCGTTTCCTGCTGCCTGGCGATGCTCACACACTTGTCTGTTTTATTGACTCTCTGGCCAACATCAGTTTCATGTACAAGAAGCTCGTCATCCAGCTGGAACTGGGCCGAGTTCCCCTGCCCGAGCCAGTACAGGCCAGTGCCCTGGACGGACATCTGCTGGGGACTGTCACTCACCAGACCACCCCAATTCATATGCTGATTTCTGGCAACCACCATGAGACGCTGCAGTTCTACATCCTTCTATCGCCCCTGCAACAATTTGTCCTGGGTATCACCTGGCTCCGTCACCATAACCCCCACATCGATTGGTCCACGGGGGCCATCCTGGGGTGGAGCTCCTTGTGTCACCATATCTGCCTCAAACAACCCTCCATGCCCCAGTCTTCGACAGTCTCCAGTTCTGCTCCTGACCTGTCTACGGTGCCAGCTGAATACCATGATCTCCAGGAGGTGTTCAGCAGGGCCAAACCGACATCTGTGCAACTTCTCTTCCCAAGGGGCGCCTGTTCTCCCCGTCAGCCCCGGAGAAGGAAGCCATGGAGAAGTACATCAACGACTCCCTGGCAGCTGGTATCATCCGCCCATCTTAGTCACCTGCTGGGGCCAGTTTCTTCTTTGTTGAGAAGCAGGACAAGTCACTGAGGCCCTGTATTGACTACCGGGGCCTCAAAAACATCACAGTAAAAAAACGATACCCTCTTCCCCTCATCTCATCTGCTTTTGAACTGCTCCAAGGGGCTACCATCTTCACAAAGTTCGACCTACGTAACGCCTACCACTTGGTCCTGATTCAGGCGCCACTGGCTCGATGGGACCAAGCTGCCTTTCCTGGTGTGGACTGATCACAAAAACCTGGAGTACATTCGCACAGCTAAATGTCTCAACTCCAGGCAAGCCAGATGGTCACTCTTCTTCCCAAGGTTCAACTTCACCCTTTCCCATCATCCTGGTTCCTGCAATCTAAAGCCTGACACCCTGTCCCGACATTTCCAAGATGGAGAGGGTCCTGCTCCGGACAAGGACGTCCTGCCTCAGAGCTTGGGGAAAAACACATGACCAGGGGGATAGGTGCTGGGGCCGGGCTGGTCCTCCAGCGCAGCCCCTACTCTCTCCTCAATCTCCCAGGAAACCGCTGCAACTAGGGATGGAGCAGGGAGGATAGAATCGGACCCCGCAGGACGAAAGATGTCATCCAACAGCGGTTCTGGTGGACCACGTTGGATGAAGACACTTGGGGTAACGTCAACACCTGCCCGGTCTGACTGAGGGTCCCAGTTCAAATCTGTTTTTTGCAGGGAGTTCTGAAAGGTGCTGGGGGCCAAAGTCAGCTTGTCCTCCGGCTTTCATCCCCAAACTCATGGCCAGACGGAAAGGAAGAACCGGGAGATGGAGACGGCCCTGCGGTGCATGGTTTCTCAGAACCCCTCCTCCTGGTCCCATCAGCTCCTGTGGGTGGAGTACGCCCACAACACAACACAAAGTTCAGCTCAGCCACCGGACTTTCACCTTTCCAATGTGCCTATGGTTTCCAGCCTCTACTCTTCCCTGCTAATGAGGAGGAAGTATCCTGCCTATCTGTCCTGTCCTTCATCCACCGCTGCTGTAGAACCTGGGCCACAGGCTTCTCTGCTGCGACATCACAGTTCCCGCCTACCAGGTTGGCCAGAAAGTATGGCTGTCCACCCGAGACCTTCCTCTTCGGGCGGAATCCAAGAAGAAAGTTCATCGGTCCCTTTTGAGATCGAGGAAATCATCAACCCAGTGGCAGTGAGACTGAAACTTCCCTGGTCCATGAGATTCCACCCTACTTTCCATGTCTCCAAGGTAAAGCCGGTCAGGGAGAGTCCCTTGGTGTCTGCAGCTCTGCAACCTCCACGCTTCATCAATGAGGGTCCTGTCTACAGGGTCTGTTGCCTGCTGCAGTCTTGCCGACGAGGGAGGGGCCTCCAGTACCTCGTCGACTGGGAGGGATACAGTCCAGAGAAGAGGTCATGGGTCCCTGCTCGGCACATTGTTGACTCCCAACTCATCAAGGCCCTCCACCGTTGACATCCAGATCAACCAGCGAGGTCCACTTCAACTTCCAGAGGGACACCCCAGACAACCTCACCCTTCCTCGCCCCGGATTCTACAGAGCAAGAAGACTCGTCTTTGGACAAGGAGGACTCCAGTCCAGGGCATGCTATTGCTGGAGTCTTGGAGGGCCCATCATCTGATGAGCATGGTTACCTCCACCTGCCCCCCTCCTCATGCCTGGATGAGGAGATGGAGGAGGATGATTCCCTCCTCCTGTTCCCTGCCTCCTGCCCTGTCAAGGCGATGGATTGGGACGGCGTCTCAGAAGAATTCTAGCCCGCCTTCAGACCCCCTCCTTCCACCCTGTTTCTGTTGTTGACTCTTTTGGGATGTCAGGAGCCGTCCCTTAAGGGGGGGGGGGGGTCTGTCACAGTTCTGCATCTCAGGTCACCTGCCTCACTTCAGCATTCCTTTGTTATCCAGATCCCAGTCAGTAATTTTCCATTTACCCTGTTTCTCCTGCATCTCCCTGCATTAGCCACTCCCACCTCATCAAGCCAACTCTATTCACCTGATCACACAGCTGCTCCTGATTACCATCACCCAGTATACAAACCCCAGCCTTCCAGTCATTCTTTGACAGATTGTTTTTCGCTGTCACCTATGTGACTTTCTTGCATTTGCCATTTGGATCTCCCGTTGCCAACTCAGCCTGTTTTTTAAATTACCCCTCATCACCTGTTCGCTGGTACACGACTAGCCTTTTGAACCTGACCTTGAGACTCCTGAGAGTTGTGTGCTACATCTGGGTCTAACTCCGGCCTGTTACACCGCCAAGGCAAACAATATAATTAAAATGTCCAAAAATGCCCTTTATTGATAAAATTAGCCCCAAAATGTAATAGGTTGGTCGCTGGCCCATCCCTCACCATGACACCTCAACACCATAAATGTCTGATTTTCAAATTCAAATATTATTTCCTAAGAAATTGACAAATGTTTCTCACAATGTTTAGGAAAGACATCCGCTCCTTTTAACCGGATCACCAGCAAAATGTACTGGGTTCGACTTTTTTGCATAATCCTGCTGATGAACCAACAAACAAACAAACAAACAAACAAACCAGGGAGGTAATGACAAAATAAGGTTATTTGTCATTAACTTGTAAAATGATCCTATGAACCAGATGATTTTCTCATCTGGTGGCAGCTTTCAGGAAGATGACACTTTGCCACCACCTACCAAAATAAACCAAAATAAACCAAAATCATTTTTCGGTAGTGGTAGTATTTTCAGATCAGCTACATCTGTGTTCAGAGCTGTTTTCAACCTTTAATCAAATAACCTTCATGATGTCATCAGCTCAAGAGCTATAGACAGAAAGCCTGCATTACACACTGGGGGCAAGAGTATCAAATACAGGGGCATTTAGTGGGTATGAAGGGTGTAACAATGGAGGAGCATTATGGGAAGTATGGGTGTCGTGATAAACCTGCATCAACTCTCTCTCCACCTCCCAGATATTGCAGTATCATTATTGTGATATTGTTTGGCCACAATAATTTTAGAGTGGAAATCTGGCATTTTGTTAAGTTGACTATTACTAAGGGATATCTTATTTTTAAGTTAAGCCCTACTCTGGGATATCTTGTCTCTGCCGCATCAATTATTAATCCATTCTTTTTTTAATAGGACTGTTGTGAGTAAGTGCAGCACTAAATCTCTGGTGTAGTCTCAGTCAAACGTCAGCGGGAGTTCACCTGACGGTTTCTTCTTACTCCACTTTTGATAAATGAGTCACAAGATAATTTGAAAAGTTGCCGTCATCAACAGTCCCAGCTGATGGTACTGCATCACAGTTTGGCCAATTCCCCTAAAATCCTCCGTGTCCCAGACTTGACGGTGGAAGGACGTTCAAATGGTTCATAATCCTGCCAGCACATGAATGCGAGATGAGGCGGGCGCCGTTTGGGCGGGGGGGGGGGGGGGGGGGGTGCTGCATGACAATATAACCAGGCTGTGTTTGTGACAGGTAAAATATGCACACGCCTGCAACACATACACACACATTTCACTTTGGGGCAGTTTAGCCCTGTGGAGTTTTCAGCATCATGCTATTAGTCTTATTTACTTTTAATGTGACAGAGACAGAGAACACCGCACAGCAGCCTTTTATTACAAAGCCTTGAGAAAGTTGGGGTCATGCATCACTCTGCCTCTCTTCCTCCTCTCTCTCTCTCTATCTCCCCCATTGTTTCTCCCTCTATCCATCTATCAATTCTGCTCCTTTCAGTGCTGAGAGGATACATTGTCTCAGGTTCACACATGGCACACAGAGCTTCCTCTCTATAACCCTCCCCTCTTATCCGTCTCCATTTTCCACCATAATTCACTTAAAGGTGGCATCTCCAAGTCGACAAATGGAAGGGATTTAATTGGAAAGTGTTACGGGGGAGGTGGGGTTGTTTATTGTCTGCGGTGACGGCTGGAGGAGAGAGACACCCCTATGATGGAGTTGGCGGGACTGACTTTGCAGAACAGACCGGCTGAGAAATGCAGATGCATTGGCCTGGAGGCGAAAGGAGATGAGCTACTGTACATATGAAACGCAGCCGAGGAGGTGGCGAGGCAAACCGAGCGTGGCGAAAGCTTCTCCACCCACCACCACCTCCACTAAACTTCTACCGGACACCATAATAAATGTTATAATATTTGGGCTCTTATATTATTCATCATTTTCTCTTGGCTAAATTATTTATCAACGCATTTCCAGCTAAAGTGAGAGGAAATTGATGATTCAAAGCTTTCACACAGAGCTGGAGGCTGTTAAGGAATGGATGCCCAAAGTCTACACACTCTTTCAATATCTCAAATCTTTTTTCATTATCTCAAGGCCTGAGATGGAATTTGTGGCATTATGCTTTTACTCAAAGAAATCTGACTTTAGTTATCAGCAAAATCAAGGTAAAAGCCAAACAGTCCCGTTCCCTGGAAATGAATTACAAATGGAACAGTCAGTATTATTTAAAAAGTTTATACCAACATTATAAGATTAAAAGACATACAATTATCAACACTCAGATAAATCAACACAATGGCCATGAATAGACACTCGCTTTATGAAGTGAAGTAGTTTAGATCAGTTTTGACTAATGTGTCTAATGAAATCAAACCCTGCAAAGGTCTCAGGCACAATCCTATGACCCTGGTGTCTGACATGACATGAACACACAGTAATAGACTGCAAATGCAGTGAAAGGGAAAAAAAATATTCAGTTTAAATGAACTCGGCCACACACAGCACACAGATTTTCAAAGTTTATATCGAACTAGATAAAGTAAAAGAAAACCAAAGTTCTTTCTCCATAAGTTAGTATAATATATAATCACTACAATTAAACTCTTCCCACAGTGTGCAACTAGAACAAACTACAAAAGGTAACATATTCATCCTGCAGGTGAAGCTGTCCAGCTGAAGCGTTTGAAATACTGAAAGAAGTTGAAGTGGCAGTCAGAACTGAAGTGCTGAAAGTGGAGCCGAAGATTCAGTTGAAGGTGAAGTAATGAAAAGAAATGAAGTCGGTGTAAATGCGTCAGTGTCAGTTAAGGAGAGGAAGTTGCGGGAGTTAAAGGCGACATGCGCAGACGCAGAGAGAGAGAGAGAGAGAGAGTGCGGTTATGCTTCCGACCAAAGCAGAGCACTAGCTTGTTAGTTAGACGTTAGCAGTGTAGCTGTGAACAGTTTGACGTATGTGCACTTTAGACGGTCGGTAAATAAATGCCTCCCTCTGCTTCCCTGGCACAGTGCAATGCAGGATACTGCCTTGTCACTGGAGTGTCATTGCCAGTCAATGGTAAACATCTTGAAGAGTACCATAGGAGTGATTTTAGATATGTTTCCTCCATACTGCACATCTGATAAGTTTACTGTCAGTTCAGAGGAATAATCCGTAAAACTTGTTCAGACAGGAGGGAGAAAGGTGAAGATGTCCGGGCAGAGAGCAGAAGATGCAGGAGAGAGATTTTCAGTCAGCACAGAATCATGATACAGGACGGGCCCCGAATTTATGAGCTCTGCTGCTGCTACTGTCAGGAAAAGGTGCGTTTTAGTTGGGTCCATATTTTTGACATTGGTGTAGTAAACAGCTGAACTGCACACTGAGTTTGGAGGGGGGGGGGTCCTCAGCTGTGCCTTCAACTCCATTTACTTCTGATACTCGTACAACAATTACTGTAATTTTGAATTCAGTCATTTTCCTCATAATTTACTGCAGTATATCTTACATTAGGTGGTTTTATAAAGGGTCTGACTAGCTCCTCCATCACAGGTGTGAAAAAGAAAAAACTCCATTACATGTAGTTATACAGATATCTGAAGCTAAAAGATTATGCTATGTAATATGAATCCTTTTCACCAGTAGACGGCTTGTGCAACACCACTGAGGGGCATTGTGAGGTTTCTAGGCTGCAGGTAATAATAAGGTAAATATGTGAAGTCGATGGTTAAAGTTGGAGTGCGGCTGCTTTGAGGTTAAGGCTGACCTCAGATCAGACATCTGATGAGCGTCTCTCATGGTCATCCAACTGTGCCCTGAGGTTTCCACTGCTGTAAGAGCTCCTCGCCATGCTTTTATATCCTCATCTCAACAATAACATCTTCAGGATACCTGTTCCTTGTGCCACAGCCATCTAGACAATCACTTGCATTATAACCTGACTGTTGCCCAGCAACATGTTCTTTTTTTTTACCTATACTTGAGAAGAAGTGTTTTTCACAATGATGGGGAGCTGTGAGATATAATGGACCAAGCAAACACAGAGCAAAGAAAAGGAGATGACAATATGTTATTAACACTAGTGTTTACTTAGGCTGCTCCTTTCAAATATTGCTTAGGCAGCTGATTTTTTTTTTCTAAGGGAACTATCAAATTCATAAGTGAATGCATTTAAGCATGATTAATTGACAATTATGTCAATTAGAGCGTGTAAATGAAGATTGCAGGCGATTTAAACTGCCAGTTAGAGCATGTCAGAGGCAGCACTGAGACACTGATTTTAATTTGTGCAAAATGGCAAATCTGGTCTGGGTCGAGGAATTAACACACGCTGAGTTTCGCAGGGTGTTGCACTGACATGTTTATTTCCACGGCACAAAGTGTTCCGGACGTGTACGAAGGAATCTCCCCGAACAGGTTTTCAAAGTCAACTGAACTGAATCACCGTCCTCACTTAGTAACAACAAGAGAGAGAGAGAGAGAGAGAGAGAGAGAGCACTGCACACCAAACCAACGGCTGTTCTTGTGCACCTCCTTCACGCCGACAGAGATCTGTTTCCTCTGCAGAGAGTGTGTCTGTCTCACCACCTGGCAAATCCGCCGTTATAATAGCGATATGCCAAGGTGCAGTGGGTGTGGCTTTTAAAGGGAATGGGAGATGGCGTTCTGATTGGTTTATTCCGTGTTACACCCAAAACACTCCCATGATTAATTAGTACAAACCATTTGAACCATGCACCTGGTGCTGCAACCATTTTCCCGCCGTTAAGATAGCCTGCACTTATGTCATTAAAATAGAGCCCAATAACTTCATGTGTGTCGGGTGGATCTGACCCTCAGATAAACTCTATCTGTGTTTAGTATAGCTAAACTGCTAAAGTGCAGGAGTCTATGAGGCTTCTTCAACTTCTTCATTCAAACTTGACTTTGAATTCATAGGACGAAGCATGATCACCATTTTCTGTGGTCAAAGGTCCAAGTACACAGTTGGCCTCACAAGACACTTTTTACCATTACCAGTGGTTATATGACTCTGGATGAACAGGGATGTAATCTGAGACTAGTCTCGAGTAGCGGAGGCGTGACAACCACGGAGGCTGGATTTAGGAACCAACATCTCTGTACAAAAATAAAACCTTTTTTTTTACGTATATATTTTATAT
>NW_019174471.1:214388-335182 GCF_002260705.1 Seriola dumerili | reverse complement strand
AAACCAACGGCTGTTCTTGTGCACCTCCTTCACGCCGACAGAGATCTGTTTCCTCTGCAGAGACGCGTTCTGTCTCACTACCTGGCAAATCCGCCGTTATAATAGCGATACGCCAAGGTGCAGTGGGTGTGGCTTTTAAAGGAATTGGGAGATGGCGTTCTGATTGGTTTATTCCGTGTTACACCCAAAACACTCCCATGATTAATTAGTACAAACCATTTGAACCATGCACCTGGTGCTGCAACCATTTTCCCGCCGTTAAGATAGCCTGCACTTATGTCATTAAAATAGAGCCCAATAACTTCATGTGTGTCGGGTGGATCTGACCCTCAGATAAACTCTATCTGTGTTTAGTATAGCTAAACTGCTAAAGTGCAGGAGTCTATGAGGCTTCTTCAACTTCTTCAAACATTGACTTGGATTCAAGGGCGAACTGATCAGATTTTGGTGGTCAAAGGTCAAGGTCACAGTGGCCTCACAAGACACTTTTTAGCCATTACCAGTGTTTATATGACTCTGGATGAACAGGGATGTAATCTGAGACTAGTCTGAGTAGCGGAGGCGTACAACCACGGAGGCTGGATTTAAGGAACCAACATCTCTGTACAAAAATAAAACCTTTTTTTTTACTATATTTTTGTTTTATTAAGCTGATTCTGAATCTAGACTTTATGCTTGTTTTGCATGTCTGCTGCACCTGTAACCACACCCAATAGTGATGTCAAGGTGTATTGACACACCCAGGTGTAACTGATTTTCAGAAGAGGATTTACATTTTAAATTGTTGCACTGATTTCTCACTGATTTTCATATCCAGTCTTTATTTGCAGATGTTTCCACCTCAGGCTTTTGTCTAGTCTCAGCGTCTCATTGAGGCTTCCAGATATGATCTTAGAGTTCACCTCCGCCTCTGTGACAGAACTTTTTTTCCCCGTCCTCCTGTCCTCTTGGACGTTTCATTTTAAAAAAGATTGTTTATGACAATAAATGATTTTTTAAGGATGTCTCTTCATGGCTGTGCAGTAGCATGGACAAAGTGTGTACAGCTCTTGAAGGCTGGTGTGTTTGAGTCAGTCATGCACACATTAAATTAATACCTACTCATACAGTATTTAAGCATTTCTCTACAGAAGTGGATTTAAGAGCCTTTCTGTGTTTTCATCGGTTTAATTCAGCCTCATTTCAGGCACTTCACTTTAGTTCAGGTGATCCTGAAAGCAAATTATCTTTAGACATGCTTTAGAATGTGATTAGTTAACTACGCACAGTGTAGCCAAAGTATTTAAGCTTCGCATTTTTATTATAATGTTTGAAATGAGTTGCACTTTTTTAAACTTGATTTAATTGGTTTCCATTTCAGCCCTGGAGGTAGAGGAGGCTTTAACACTTGAACAAAGAGTTCCCCTCTCTGCTGCGCTGGACTGCATGTGGCAGAATTTGCTGATGCAGACGTCCAGACACAAAAAGAGACAGAGTGAAGTGTAGGAAAGATTATAAAAACATTTCCACTCTGCAACTGTAACCCTGGAGCTCTTCACTGCCCTGACTGTATTAACTGCTTTGATAAAAAAGTGTGTGTGTATGTGTATATATATATATATATATATATATAAATATATATAATAGACAATTTAACAGTCTGGTAGGAGAGGAAGTTTCATCAGTTTGCTTTCAGGCACAATTAAAAAGAAATCCCATTGTCAAACAGAACATTTGTACCACTGTTCTGCCTGCTGGGTATATATGTTTAATGTTTCTGTTACATCGTCTCGTTCTGCTCATGACGCTGATTATCAGCTGATAAGGGATGATGCTGATTTTTAGCGTCACCACTCACACTGTTGACATTGATCTGGAAATACAGTAAGTGTGTGTGTGTGTGTGTGTGTGTGTGTGTGTGTGTGTGTGTGTGTGTGTGTGTGTGTGTGTGTGTGTGTGTGTGCGTTCATGTGTGTTGAACCCCACAAATTGAAATGGCTGTTTGAGGATGAAGACTTGGTTTTAGGATTAGGTTCTTTAGCATTAGGGTTAGACATTCACTTGTGGTGGTTAAAGCATCATGTTTCAAGTGTTGATCCATAGATATATTTGAGGTTTTAAGAACCAAAAACCACATCTACCTTTATACTATAAGGGACCTTTAAGGCTGAGAAATGCATTATGTCAAGGACAGATCCCCATGAGTCTAGTGAATAACTGTGTGTGTGTGTGTGTGATTTCAGTTGTTTCAGTGTTGGTCATATGTTTGAAAAGGCACAGATCCACATGTTACGACTTGGGTCTGAGAACATCCATTTTCTTCCGCTTATCCTCTAGCAGGGTCGCGGGGGGGCCGGAGCCTATCCCAGCATCTTTTCTGGTGAGAGGCGGGGTCAGGACAGGTCGCCAGTCTATCTTTGGACTGTGGGAGGAAGCCGGAGTACCCAGAGAGAACCCACACAGACACGGGGAGAACATGCAGACTCCACACAGAAAGACCCCGCGACCGAGCCAGGACTCGAACCCGGAACCTTCTTGCTGTGAGGCGACAGCACTAACCACTGCACCACCGTGCCACCCGGGGTCTGAGAACATGAGGAAAATAAAAGTGTGAAGTCTGTTTTTTCCACTTGATGTCAGAGCAGCCAATTCACTGCCACCACTCCCCCACCCCACTGTGGTGGAGGGACAGGCAGATGACTTTATAAACAAGAACTAACCGCATTCATAGACACCAGTAGAAAATACAAGTGCAGCCTTTGTGTTTGGTTGAACTGAGCCATTAGAATAGGAAGTGGATTCAGGTTTAGGATGGATTCAGGGTGTCAGAGGGCGTTAAATTAAGGATGAGGACCAGGAGGAGCAGTTTAGGGTTAGAATTAGGGTTATGGAATGAAGTATAACAAGTGTGTGTGTGTGGGTGTGTGTGTGTGTGTGTGTGTGTGTGTGTGTGTGTGTGTAGCTCTCATTGGTATGGTTGTATGGGGGTGCACTTGCAGAGCCTCTTGTGTGTATGTCCTTGAAAACCACGTTTAAAAGATGCTTTTCACGTCCAAGCAAACACTCCCTTCACATACATTTAAGTCTTTGGGTGACAAGAACACACACACACACACACACACACACACACACCACACACACACACACACAGTAGCAGCCTGCAGCTCCCTTAAGGCTTGTTATCAATTCTGTGGGAAATATCTTCTTTCCAATAAATCCTCATAAATAGATAAACCAATCTCTATTAAAAGGTCTTGTTCGATGGCGAGAGTCCAGGTGATAACGTGTCGTCTCAAGGCGTTGTCTTACAGAGGCAGCCTGTTTTATGATCAGAGGTCGTTCACATTGTCCATGTGCGGTTTCCAGATCAGAGAACGGTGCTGCGCATGTTAAGCAGCAGGCTGTTTNCTGCAGCTCCCTTAAGGCTTGTTATCAATTCTGTGGGAAATATCTTCTTTCCAATAAATCCTCATAAATAGATAAACCAATCTCTATTAAAAGGTCTTGTTCGATGGCGAGAGTCCAGGTGATAACGTGTCGTCTCAAGGCGTTGTCTTACAGAGGCAGCCTGTTTTATGATCAGAGGTCGTTCACATTGTCCATGTGCGGTTTCCAGATCAGAGAACGGTGCTGCGCATGTTAAGCAGCAGGCTGTTTGCTTCCACAGATTACGGTGTTTACGAGCAGGACTGGGCACCAGCGACGCTTCCAAACTGGGATTCAAGGACAACTGCCAGTGGATATGATTTGTTTAGCATCCCTGCTGTGACTGGAAGAAGTGCCACCGCTGAAATATGAGCCAGAGTGTCGAATCATGCTGGTCTAGTTTTTTTTTTTTTTTTTTTTTTTTTTTGTGTGTGTGTGTGTGTTTTTTTTAACATTCAAACTTAAATTCGACAATCTGCAAAAAGCTGAATTCACACATTCCTTTAAATTTATTCAATTCCAAGGGCACAGACAGTGTCCTCCAACTTTTGTGACAGGATTAAACTGGACCCCATGAAGAAAGGTAAAACTTCTCATGCATGAATCCACTGATCCAGAATGAGGCTTTTATTGTGAAACACAGAGGAAGGACACAACAACATGAATACATGTACAACAGAACCCCCTCCTGGGCGCTAGCCGCACTGATATATACCTTGTTTTTGGAGCTTTGTGAAGCCATAATGGAGATAAGTGCTGTGTGAGAGCCTCCTGATTTTATAGAAAAATGATTAAAGACTTTTTATCTGCACCTGGAACCAGATCTGCATCAAATACACAATGACCAGATACATGTGACATTATTTTCATTCACATAGTTCATGAGAAAGTGGCATTTTTTTCACAAAATAATCCTAATGACAACTAATCACTTCTTGGCTCTTAATTTTTTCTAATGGCCGGAAACACGACAGTAAGAACTATAAATACGGGTTCTTCTCCATGAATGCAACCACCACAGTGCTGGTTTGAACCAGTTTGGTTTGTGTTTCGCTTTTTTTGTATTAAAAAAGAAAAAAAGACATTTATCACAATTTGAATCAATGGCACTATGTGAAATAAACAATACAAACACCTGCTGCTCTTTATCAGCTGACAACAACGTACCTGAGGTTTTCTCTGTTTCCTGTCTCTTTACCCAGGTCTCTAAATGTGTTGAGTATTTTGAGTATTTCTTGGGGGGTTGAACACAGACTGTAAATAAAAGTATGTAGCCCCTGTGACGTCACCCACAGGTTTCAGAAGAGCGGTTTTGAAGCTCAGCGTGAGCTGCTCCGCCGTCACCATCTTGGCAGTGTCTGACTCCGCCCCTAACTCCAAGCTAATCTAAAAATGTAAAAAGAGGTGGGGAGCTGAGACTTCGGTGCATGCCATCTTCTGGCAAGAATAAGCTCTCCCACCTGCCACTCAAAGCGGCCACGCCCTCAATTATGTATAACTTTAAGCCTTAATAATAATTTAAAAAAAACAGGTGAGTTACATAAAAAATCCACCCCCATACAGTTTTCATGAAGAAGACAGTTTTTGTACCAGGCTGTGAACATGTTTATTTCTGCTGTAAAGTTGGACATTTTAACATGGGAGTCTATGGGGACTGACTCACTGTTGGAGCCACACTCTAGTGGCCATTAGAGGAACTGCAGCTTTTGGCACTTAATTTTTCAGCACTGGACATGGAAGCTTGGCGTTGCGCATCTTTCAGGCTAAAAGAGTGCAGGTCACACTAACATGATAACATGATGTTTTGGGTGGGAGTCCAACAATATGCATCATTATTCTCCCTAAAATATTAAGCTGCAGGCTTCAACTTGAAATTATGAAACTTCCCAAATTCAGAAAGAAAAAGCAAAGGACATAAGTTCAGATTCTTCAGTGGCAGCTACATCCCTGCCTGAAACACATAATGAAATCTAATGCAGCTGCAAAGAGGCTACTGACATTTTAAGTGAATATTGACTTTATATTTCAAGCGTGACACTGGAGCATTTTTAAATTTCACTTGAAACGAGTCTTTCCTGTAGCCAGCAGCCAACAACCACACTCAAAGCACAGGCTTCAGGTTTTGGCGACTTGGTCATGACCTATCTAATGACCTGCTTGCCTTTCCTGTAAAAGCAGCGTGCTCTGTGTCACCATCCTGCAGAGGTTTTGTAAAGTTGAGCTGTCCTGAGTTGTTCCACAAAAAGCCTCTCCTGTGGGTAAACTCATGTCCTCGTGTGGCGGGAGCAGAGTCGCCACAAGCAGCTACACAAAACCTTAAATTGAATCAGTGTGGTGGTGGTGGGGTGACACTTTTGATTACCTTTTTGTTTGGCCTAAGAGAACTGTTGGTCAATGCACAAAACAAATGGGGCAAAAAGGAAGTTAATAGAAAGTAGACCCTGTTTAAACTTGTCTTTCATTATCTGGCATTATGTCACCGCTGATTTTGTCTTTTGTTTAGTTTTAAATATGTTTCAAGGCGCTGTGGTGAGCTGGCGACTTATTCAGTGTACCCTACATCCGACCCAGTGCATGCTGGGATAGGACTCTCAGCAGGATGGGCAGCTATATGAAATAGATGGATGATTGAGGCCTCAAAGGCAGAGTATGAAACCAAATAAGAAGATATTTTTTGGCAGCGTGCATCATTCCTCTCTGCACAGGAGTCAGAATATGCTGCAGAAAACACTCCTCTCTCTCTCAGAGGGAATCAGACGCCGCAACAGCAGCCACCACAATCATAAAGCTCCTGCCAGCGCTGCTTCCTCCTCAATAAAACACACCTGCTGCAGGGAGCTGTAAATAAATAAATGGAAATAAGTGGGGCTACTCTCTCAATAAGTGCTATTGTTATACAAGGATTATGCACAACATGGACCTCATCACATCTCATTACTCGTCACCAAAATATCTTGGAAAAATTCATGTGTAACACGTAGAATTCTTTAAATTAACTGAGGCTACGCCCACACCAATACGTTTTCATTTTAAAACAGCTAATTGATTATTATTAGTCATTTAGCTTCTCATGTTAGCCTTTCTGTGACACTCGGGGCCTTCAGTGCTGGTAAAACCCACAGGTTAGCTCTCCAACCAATCAGAAAGCTCGTTACATCCCGTGGCCTATTGGGATTGTTTAGCCTGGTTTTACTGGCACAAACTGACGTCCATAAACGTGGAGCTGGTTTTAAATGTGAGATCAAGGTGACAAAGATAAGTGTAGATCTACTGAATATAAACATGTTGATGTTGGATGAAAAAATATTGTTTGCTTTCTCTCTTTTCCGTTAACAAGTAATTTCCTTTAGTTTACTTTCTTTTAATCTTTGGTCTGTTACTGTGTGTAGTTTTTATGTAAATGTAAATACAGGTAAATACAGATAATATGTTAATAAACCATTTTGTTGACAGCATTAAAAAGTCCTCTTTGTAATGGAGGGGTGCTTGTTGTGTCCCGACCAATGCTGAGAGCAAACCTTCAGGTTTTTCCTCGTGGGACGACGTGGACTGAGAAGTTCTAAGTAACTCTGTCAACCATTCAATCACAATACTGTCTAATTCCCAGAGTCAATATAACTTTATCAATAATAACTCACTCCATGCAGTGAATGTGTAACCATGGTACTGATAGGACTTTTATAATGTAAATATAATGTAAAAAAAAATGATATATATAATTTGTAGTTATTGGGTTGAATCGTTCTCTTGAAGTGTCGTCACACAACAATAACACCATCTACTTTATTCACGCTCAGAGCCGTGTATCTATGGGATGCCATCTAAATCAATATTAAATAAATGAATGAATAAATACAGCTATGAAATAAACAATAAAATAGATAAATAGCTATATAAATGAATAAATAAATTAGTAAATAAATAAATAAATAGCTTTTTATTTAAAAATGACATTTTTATTTAATTCAGGGGACTTTTTAATTTCCACCCGTTGTATATTCAAATGAGGGGGCGTGGTTATCTCACAGATTCAGACCAAAGCAACAGCACCAGAACAGCACTGAGTCCCACTGAAGGAGCTCAGTGAAAGCTTCTGTGACACTGTCAACATGGCGCCAGTTGAAATGATGCTACTGCAATGCGAGGAGAAGAGCGTAACACTACCACATTAATCCTCTTACTCCCACTGAGCAACTGCTTGTTTATGATATGCATCTTTTTTTTTTGGATTCATGTTTTGGTTCGGAGAAAAAAAATAAAGAAAATAAAGCGTGACCCAAGTCAGAAAGACAAGTAGTTCTTCATCCTGCACCCATCGTCAGCCATATAGTACCTCACACCAGTTATTACCCCCTGAGACTCAAACACCAGCTCAGTATTAATGATCTGTTTCCTTCTGGTTGTGGCTCATTAGTCTGGATGCGTCCCGTCACAGACTAAACCGTCGTCTGATGTGTCCTCCCCTACAGCATGCCGCTCTGCAAAATGACAACTGGTCCGGTCTGACTGCTGTCCTCGTCTTATCTCTGCCGCTGCTGTCATCACGGGGTGGGGGTGGGGGGGTGGGGTATGTCTATAGAGCCTGGGACAAACTCCCTGGTGAGTCAGTCCGACAAAGTAGGCTCCAAAAAGTTGGACAGTAACTTAATTAGTGACTTATTAAATTATAGTCCAAGGCAATTGATATTCTGCCCTGCAGCTAATGCAATCATATTTTGCATTTAATTTTTTCCCTCCACCAGCTTGACTTTTGCTTGGTTCAATTATTCTCACAGAGCAACCATCTCTGCCTGTCTTTGGTGGTAATGAAGCTCCACTAGGTTTTCTTGTAGTGCCGCTTTATTCCCTTGTTTCATGTCTTGTCCAATTATTTGCCGTCATTCTGCTCACCAAAACTTTCAGAAAAAACTTATTCAGATCATTCATTATGTCTGACTCGTTCACATGACAAGCTTTTTATAAATAATATGTCTCTCTCAGGTGCACACACACACACACACACACACACACACACACACACACACACACACACACACAGATATACAGGGTAACCAGGACCTTGTCTGGTAAGCAAAGTATAACCAACACACGACGACGACATGAGCGAATCGAAGCTGAAGCTGTTTGATCCGTATCACCTGATTGATATTTTACGTCCAAATTCACAAACACTTCCTCCTAGAAATTTAGTTTTGGCAAATACAGTACATCTCGCAGGAAATGTTGTGGCTTCAACGATCAATTGTCATGAATTTTGAAACAGTCCGTCCAATAGTTGTTGAGATATTTCAGTTAATTTGACAAATATCAACTCAACAAACTGTGGCACCTTGTTGAAAAGGTGTAAATGCATCTGTTTCTCCAAGCTTCACTCTTCCCATCTGCAACTCTGTCAGTTCAAGTCTCTCCAACACGTGCTATTATACAACAGGAGATCTGACCTCTGACCACATTTATCCGATCTCTGATCAATTGAACCATTGATTGATCTGTGTGGGCGAGAGAGCATTGACCTCTGTGGGTGGAGCAGTGCGAGACAATAAAACGTTTGTGTTGTTTGGACATAACTTCAGAAATGTGATTGATTGATGTGTTTGAGTTAGTGTCTGGATTTTGAATGTTTCCTTTAGAACTACGTCCGTCAGCTGTTGAACTGTCGTATTCCCACATACAAGCACAGCAACGCTCGCTCTGTCTGACTCAAACAGCTGGTCTGCGGCGTAATACAGCGCACGCCGTAGGTTGTGCGTAGTAACACGGCAGTTCAAGAGTTCACAAACTGCAGGAAAGATGACAAGACAAAGTGGTGAAAATATAAAGCAACACATCAACTGATATTAGCTTTTTTTCTGTGGACAGTGTCTAACACACGTGTTTCCTGCTGACCCCGTCCACAGCAGCTAATACACTGATTATAGATAAGTAGCCTGCTTCACACAACCCCACATCAAATAACCTGAACTATCACTTTAATATAGAACATAGACCTGCTTTATAATCAAAAAAGACATGGAAATCTCACTTTACACAATATGGGGGACACTTACGTCTCATCTGGATTTCATCTGGGTTGGAGACATTTGAAACGATAAGTGGTAATAAGCTTTAAGCAGCTTTAATTTTGGTTGATTTTGAGCTTTAGTCTTTGTCTTTTTGTCCAGTTGAAGTCAACAGAAACTACAGGATTTTATTTTAATTTTTATCAGTGAAATTTCAGATTTTACGTTTCTGCTGTTTACAGGTACCATGGTTACGAGTGTTGCTCTCATCTAAAACATAAGGTTACTCTTTCTTTAGTTTTAGTCTAATTTTTGTCATAGGAAAAAAACTTTGTCAACAACTATCTTAACTATCTCAAATTAACACTAATGGTGTTTCTGAAAAGCTAGCTGACTTCAAGGGAGTGAAAACTGCGCAGAAATATCTAAGGTGTATAAACAGAGAGGATTTCTATCCAGCCATGTCCACTGTGTCCTCACACATGTCAAATACAGTTTCTTCATCCCTCTTTGAACAACTCCAAATAAACACGACCATCTCTAAATGAGAATTTTCACCAAAATTTTAATGGCTGGCCTCAAGTGGAGTTCTTCTTCAATCATTGACCTTCAGTTACGTAAGCTCCCTATCTGTCTAAATCACTGAGCAGAGCAGCAATGAGGAGAGTTTAACAAGATTCCATAAATTAGTCTGCAGAGGCAATAACTCCTGCCTGAAGAGGCACAACTCAGTCAGCCTCAATCTGGCAGCTCTGCTGCTCCAACTGTCCCAGTTTCTCTGCTTCACGTGTGACAGACCTGATGCTTCTGACTCTGACTGTGAAACAAATGAAATACTGTTTGGATAAAACTGTGCTGACAGTGGACAGACAGTCTGGTAGCCAACTGAACACTGCAGGTGGACCGTCAGGTCTTTAAAGTTCAGGTTGTGGTCCAGATATGTTTCTATGATTGAAAATGTCACCACAGTGTCATTTCACACTCAGATAGGCAGTGGAGATCCTAGACTCTGGAGGCCCAGAGAGGCCCATCAACACCCCACCCAACCCCACACTGGCAGATGCTACCATTTACAGGTGTTCCCTGAATGCCTCATACGCAAGCAACGGGTAGATGCTAGTCACAGCATACATCGTCAGTCGTCCCACTTCTTTCAGAGTCTTTATGGGAAGTTTAAGGGGGTTTATAGTTGCCAATGCAAAATATGCCAATATGTCCCAAACATACGCCTCCTAAAAAGTAAGTAAAATGTAGTTGAGAACGTGAATTCCCCTCAGCTGTAGAACTTAAGATCCTTTCCTCTCGTTGTTTTGGTCCATGTGATGTGGACTTTTTAAAATTAGTTTGAGGTCCAATCTGTGTCTGTTATTAACACGTGACCTGTATCTGGAAACACTATCTGAATAATAACATCTGATCCACAGAGCTACTTATTATTAAGCCTGCATTTTTATCAGATCACACTATGAAAGAGTTACATGACCTTGTAGCTTCTTCTTCTTTAAAATATGTTGTTTCTTCCCTTCTCCCACAATCAAAGAAAGATCAAACAGGTTATGGAAAATATGCAACGTACATTCGACCAAGATGAAATGAAAAATATTCAGCTGCATGAAAAAAGCGAAGCCTCACTTAAAGGATATAAATCTGAGGATGACTAAATGAAAACACTTCAGGTTCAGGAGAAGTTCTGAAGAGGACCGTTAAATGTAATGTTGTCTTGTTCTCTTATTGGATTTACCTTGAGGGATGGAAGGAAAATACACAGAGAAAAGAATGCAGACTCATATTAAATATAAAGTGCAATGGCAATTTGACTTTTTTCAGTACGAGGTTTGAGATCTACTCATGGTAAAAGAAACAGACAAAGTGAGTGAAATATGAAAAGAGGAAGGATAACAACCACCTAACAGGAGTCTGTTGCTGAGCAGCAGCTGTATTAATGTAAAAAGTTGTTAAACTCAGTCTCTCCACAACACAACTGTTTGAGGCAAAACTGTTCAGCAGCGAACTCACAGCAACACTGAGAGCAATGGTCATTTTGAATTCAAAGGTTCAGTCTCTGCTAACTAGACCATTGTTAACGGTTACACAGCTATCTGGCGACGGTGGGCGATGATATCGGTGATCGACCATCATCAGAACAATCATCGATGGCTCATGACTTCGCAAATGTCAAGACGATATTTGACTTGCTTTCCCATAATGTAGTAACTTATTATTTGTAGTATTAATATTAAATTTAATTTGGCCTGCCACAGTTTCACGTATATAACCACATATAACCGCGCTTGCATAACACGGTCAGCTGATTGTAATCAAGCTCCAGACAGAACACGTCATTTAGTTCAGTTTCTTAGTCAATGAGAGAGACGCATTATTCATCATGACAATTTTGTTTGCTCTTTCTCTTCTTCATTATATTCATCAATATATACACACTGTAGTTTATTGTGACTCAAGCCCACACACACTGTCAAGCTGCCTGAAAGACTCACAAGAGCACTTAAAATGGATTAATCCGCCGCTGAAACTAGTCCCCAACAAAGGTACTATTTCCTCCAGTTTTAGAAAATGACTGAACTTTTTTTGAGCTTTTTGTTTGTTTGTTTGTTTGTTTGTTTTTTAAGAGAGAAAAAGAAACTATATGTATATACTGTATATAGCTATATATGTATATATATATATAATAATATATATAGATATAGATATAGATATATAAAACACATTTTTAAAGATTCACACTTACTAATAAGAACTAATTGGCTGAGAGTCAGAGTAGGGAAGTCTTTCATTATTGAGAGACAGACGGTCTTAAGTATACATATACAGTGTATATATATATATATATGTATTAAGTAGTGTGTGTGTGTGTGTGTGTGTGTGTGTGTGTGTGTGTAAATGTAAGCCTTAGATTGGAAACCACTGGTGTCAGCTGAACCACCCACATGATTATTACACATAACATATGCACAAAGAACAAACATTTGCATCAAGTCTCATGTTGGTACTTGATGTTGATGATTTGTGAGTAATTATATTTTTTTCATAAGAAGCTGATACATTTTGGTGTTTTCTGTTATGACTGTGGTCAGACTGGATCCATCTCTTCTTTTCAGCCTGCAGCAGAGGAGTTTTAGTTCAGCCTCTGGTCTACAGATGGACTCAAACCACTGAACTGGCCCTGGGCTGCTTCATATCACCAGGCTTTCAACCCACTAATGATTCATGCTACTTTCACAGTTCTGGATGGAAGAGGAAATTGCCTTGGTGTATGTCCACATTCATATTCTATTATGTTCTAATTTTAACGAGATGAGCTATAGACCTCAGGGCCAGTGGCTAATCAGGTCGATGATTAACCGCAAACAGCCCTGCAACCATTCTGCAATGTGTCATCATTCATGTTCCACTGAGTTCATGAGCCCCAGTCAGAGTACGTCTGTTTTAGTCTGAACAAAGCTTCATCCTCAGACTGTCTCATCAGAAATGGATGTTTCAGCACTTTGCACAGACTAGTGATCCAAAGTGGATTGAAAAATACACCTGAAAGCATCGCATTCATACATTATACCAAGTCTGGAACTCTAAACCTCACCCAATAAGAAAAATGTGTTTCAGCCTGGATCTTATTTTCATTCCTATCAGTCATAATAACATAAATGCATCAGCTCTGCTGGAGTCCACAGAGCACGACAACACGTATACCACCAGACAACTTTTCAACACTCCTTTTAATCCAGTGATCTACACCACTTCCACCCAAAATAAAAAACATCATTAATAATTATTATTAATAAAATTATTAGCATCAATTTTACTGTAAAACTGCAGGTCAAAGGTGGAGCAGGTGCAGCTCTTCAAAATACAATGAACACCAATAAAAACACAACTCATTTCAATATTGAACTAGTTTTATACTCACAGATTTAAGTGATATGAATGAAGTGGTCTTCATAAGGCTCCAGTGATGACGGCCTGTAAACGCAATAATAGACTGAAAATAAAATAAACAGGAAAGTAACACATTAAACTAAACTAAACCCTGGAGCCCAGGATCCCACAACTCCCAAACTAGTACCACAAAGAGTCAACATCACTGAGCAATCACCAATATCAAAGTTAACTCCTGGGGAGATAACTATCACACACGTCGACACTTTCAACAAAGAGGCACAGAGGCGGACTGCTCAGGTAAAATCACAGCCCACCCGCACATTTTCACAAGGAGGCTTTTATAACGTCGAGCTGGAGAAATAACTAACGGGATGCTCTACTCCATCTGCTTACTCTTGCATTAACACAGCCCCAGCCCCTACTGTGCTTGCGTCAACCTCTTGCGTGAATAGAAGAGTTTTTACACTCTGGGGTCCATTTATAGTCGACAGCAGGTTAACCACAGCAGAGAAGTTCCTACAGAAAGTTCTGTAGTAGCCTCTCATGCCGAGGAAACGCCATAATAGGAAACAGGAAATTCAGTTATAACAAGTAACCTTGGCCTGAAACGGACGGACCCGACCCTGACCAACCTGCCTGCCTCAGTATGTGACGGTGCCCTTCCCAAATTCATACTCAGCTAAATTCAGAGTAAGAGATGCTTTTGCGAGTGGGCTGAACACTTTGGTTAACGTTTGCATGTGTTCGGCCAAGTTAGCGGAGTATATGATCAGATCATCCAGATAAGAGTTGCAGTTGGTCACGCCAGCCAGCACAGTGTTGACTAACTGTTGGAAAATAGCGGGGGCGTTGCACATCCCGAAAGCCATAATGGTGTACTGCAGAAAATAACCTGGACTTACAAAGGCAGTGACACCTGCCAATAACCTTTGAGTAAATCTAATTTCCACACGAAATTTGCACGCAATCTTCCATTCGTGGCAACGGATATGAATCGGGCGCAGTGACTGCATTGACCTTCCTGAAATCAGTAATAAATCTGGGGGAACCGTCGGATTTGGCTTCCAACAGACAGGGCGAGCTCCAAGAACTAGAGCTGGGTATACTGTGTCTCCTTTATCCTTTATCTGATTCACACGGTAGTAATGCCTCTTAAGTGGCCTGGTATCCTTCACAACTATGTCATGCTTTAGCACAGTAGTCCGATTTGGGATTCCACCAAAAAGACATGGAAACTCTGCAACTAGAGCTGTAAGCATTTAAGATTTTAGAGTTTGCCTCTTGGTGCAGACATGAGATAGATAATGAGCTTCTTATTTAACTCAAATAAACAGGCACATTTCCCAAAATGTCAAACAATTCCTTTAAACGTGTAAAAGGTAAAAATTATAAACACAAAACCCGGGTGACTCTTGGATGGAGCCTCTTGGTGACCAGCTCGTCAGCTACAGACCACATGTAGATAATGTCTTTGGAAATGAAACTGATGTCACTATTACAATCTAACTGAGTTTGAAGTCAGGCAGTTCCTTTCCATATTAAATCCATGTAACTAAACCTCGTCTGAAGAAGAGAGGCTCAGCCGTAATGTCCTCACTGTGTAAATGTAACTGCCTCCACTGAGCTCGCTACAACAACACACAGCCACCTGCAAACATACACTCCTGTCCAGCTTTTCCTGCCGCCACGTTCGCACACTTTTCACTTCTGATTCTGTCCCAGCAGCTCGAATATGGCTTCCATTAGCACCTGTGCACTTCCTTTCCCTTTTAATATCTCAGCGCAGCAGAACGGCCACATCACCCTCTCAAAGTGACCCCTCTCTCCACCGGTGTTTTTTTTTCTTTCCCTCCTCTACCTATCACATTGATGAGAATTAGATGCCACTCCTCCAGCCGTGCCTGTCTCCTCTTTAATTGGCATTTGATATTCTGCGGTTGTCATTTCAAGAGGGAGAACAAGGGGTTGCCATTCATCGTGGCTCCTGTAAAGGGAGGGGGGGGTAAGTGTCACTCAGTCTGATGGCTCTGTAATGTGTTTTGGGTTGCAGACACTCCGGGGCTGTCTGTCAGGTAGCTGAGCCCTCCATCTTTTCCCTTATTCTGGGGACTGAGATTTCATTTAGCCACCCCGTCCATCAGCGAAATGCTGTGCTCTTAAACCTTTCACTTATAAGCCGACCGGTTTTCCCGGGGTCCAAAGGTATGAGCAGAAATTTCTGAGATGTTCTCACCCCCCGCCTCCCTGCTTAGCACCCCACAACACTGCCAGCACTGCTTGGATATTAGATCAAACATAAACTTAAAGTAAACTTTATATTTTCAAGAGCAAGTGAAAGTCCTCAGTATGTGCAGAGCTCCATTTTAAGGAAACGGGGGGAGTGGGTAAATGATTGGAAAATGAGAAGGCAGAATGAGCCTGTGTGTTGTTTTTACTGCTGCACACAGTATTTCATACGAGATGGTCATTTCGAAATTGCATTCAGTGAAAATGCAGCATGAATCCAAATTAAACAGGGAGTAAATGCATCATCTTCCCCCTCTATCAAAGCCCAGAGTGATGCTGCCTGCTTTTCAAGGCAGACTGTTAAACAGCCATTTGAGTTCTGCTTGAGCTATCAAGCAATTTTATGCAGTAAAATGGTCTGAGGAAAGCTTCCACGCGGCCGTAGCCTGTCCATATTTGTATTATTTGTTCAAGCATTATCTAAATTTATCTTGAATTAAATACCAGTCTGAGCAAGCTCATCTACATACTGTTATTTATTGTCCTCCTCTTTAGCTTCAAGGACTTACAGGGCAATGTCGCTGTACATCATGTGCAAATAAATTAGAGTGAGGGTCAGGAAGCACAGAAATATGCTAAAGGTAAGAGCTTCGCCTCAAGTCTCAGCAGGACCGCTGCTGCTGTTTCACCCCAGTCGGTCCTTCTCGCTGTAGGTGCCAGAGAAACTGAGAGTTACTATTTATTTAGGCCCATTAAATGTGGATCACTACCTATTGATGTTGTTGTCATGTCAACAGTTATCTTGCGATCACAGCTTAATTATCTCATTATCTCATGGCGACAATCGTTACCTGAGACAGTTTAAATTTGACAATGTCCAGTCCAGAGTTCAGTCATCAGGAATTAGTTATAGCAAATGCAGATGTAGTTAAACAGAAATCAGGATTCTGCCAGGAGAAATAATTAAATGTTACAGCACAAAAATAGAAACACGTAGCAGAGTAACAGTGACAAGTGTCAAACCTAGTGACAAAGCAGCAGCTGTAGTAATTATGGCAAAGCAAAGAGGGAAGTCAAGTGACGTTTTCATAGAAGCTCAACGTTCGCCAAAGGACGAGGTTGTGGTTAATTGACAGGACAAACGAAGTGCTGGACACATCCTGTTTTCAGCTGACAGGTAACAGGTGCCATGGATGCAGCAGCTTATGATGTGACTGCCACAAATTAGATCTATCTATCTATCTATCTATCTATCTATCTATCTATCTATCTATCTATCTATCTATCTATCTATCTATCTATCTATCTATCTGTCTATCTGTCTGTCTGTCTGTCTGTCTGTCTGTCTATCTGTCTATCTGCTTGTCTGTCTGTCTGTCTATCTGCTTGTCTGTCTGTCTGTCTATCTGCTTGTCTGTCTGTCTGTGAGGTATTTCATCTGTACAACTTGCTGTATAATGTACACCTGCATTAACATGATTGCATGTTATGTAGCAGTCAGCTGACAACCAGCAGTGAAACATGAATGAAACATGAATGAAGCGGTTCATGTAAATCAGAGAGCAAAGCGTCAGCGCTCTGCCTCGTAGTTAGCCCACAGGCGTTTAGAAAGCAGTCGAAGCCCCATGAGTGAAGACATCTCGAGCAGCGGTTGAAAGCACAGGCAGAGGAAACGAATCACGGATGCCTGTATAATGGCGAGCTGACATTGACCAGAGCGTTCGCAGTCTGTCAGCGAACACAGGAGAACAGTTTCTGTCTAAAAGCATTTGTACTCTTACAACAACCATTGATTATTATTATGCTGACCAGCTGACCTGAGTCTCAGAGAGCCTCAGAAATAATATTAGAAGGAAGAAAATCGTTGGAACATGATGAACAGGAAGAGAAGAACAGGATCACGTGTCTGTCAGTTCAGAGTCTGACCGTGACTTTGAAGAAGAGGATGAGATTGACCATCAGCCAGCTCCAAAAAAAAAGCCCGTCAGCAGCCAGACTCAGGACCAGCCTGTCAGCAGTCAGCAAGTGGAGAAATATGGCTGTCAAAAATGGTGAAATTGAATGGTCTTCTTGCTCACCCCGCATGGCTGCCAATATGATAAGGATGCAACCGGGGCCAACACGGATAGCAAGTCTTCTCTTGAACTTTTCACCCCGCATGCCATCCAGGAAATCATCCTGGAAATCATCCTGGAAATCATCCTGGAATTCATCCAGGAAATCATCCTGGAATTCATCCAGGAAATCATCCTGGAAATCATCCAGGAAATCATCCTGGAAATCATCCTGGAAATCCTCCAGGAAATCATCCAGGAAATCATCCTGGAAATCATCCTGGAAATCCTCCAGGAAATCATCCTGGAAATCATCCTGGAAATCCTCCAGGAAATCATCCAGGAAATCATCCAGGAAATCATCCTGGAAATCATCCTGGAAATCCTCCAGGAAATCATCCAGGAAATCATCCTGGAAATCATCCTGGAAATCCTCCAGGAAATCATCCTGGAAATCATCCTGGAAATCATCCTGGAAATCCTCCAGGAAATCATCCTGGAAATCCTCCTGGAAATCCTCCAGGAAATCATCCACGAAATCATCCAGGAAATCATCCTGGAAATCATCCACGAAATCATCCACGAAATCATCCTGGAAATCATCCTGGAAATCCTCCAGGAAATCATCCTGGAAATCATCCTGGAAATCCTCCAGGAAATCATCCAGGAAATCATCCTGGAAATCATCCTGGAAATCATCCAGGAAATCATCCTGGAAATCATCCAGGAAATCATCCTGGAATTGATCCAGGAAATCATCCTGGAAATCATCCACGAAATCATCCACGAAATCATCCTGGAAATCATCCTGGAAATCCTCCAGGAAATCATCCTGGAAATCATCCTGGAAATCCTCCAGGAAATCATCCTGGAAATCCTCCTGGAAATCCTCCAGGAAATCATCCACGAAATCATCCAGGAAATCATCCTGGAATTGATCCAGGAAATCATCCAGGAAATCATCCACGATATCATCCAGGAAATCATCCTGGAAATCATCCTGGAAATCCTCCAGGAAATCATCCTGGATGGCACTAATTTGGAGGGAAGGGATTTTTTTCTTTTTTATTACATTTCATCACAAAAAAAAACGATTTGTACTTTTATTCATAAAAGTGATCTAACAGAGGGAAATGGCAAATATGAACCATGTATGCTGCTTGTATTGCAACTGGGATATAACTGGGATAAAGTAAACACCTGTGAACTATTTTTACATAAATTGTTGATGCTGTATTGATTTAAAAATCCACAATACACTCCCTATATCCTGATAATAACTTCTGAAGTGTGACCTACAGTGTTTTGTCCTAATTCAGCTTTCAGATCATTTTCAGGTCCAGGGTTTGGTTCGCTTCCAGCAGCTGACCTATAATAACAACAGCACGTCTTCGATGTTGAGGCACTTTTGTGCAAAGCATGAGAGTGCCACTTCCTCAGTCAAGGCTGCAGCCAACAGCCAGGGTAAAGGCCTACATTTTCTTTTATTCAGTCGCTCATTTTCAAGTTGACCACAGATGGTCTCTATCTCTCTGTGTCTCTCACACAGTTCAGTTGCCCACATCCAAGTACAACATACATATTTTATATTCATGTGCTTCTGTTTTGTTGTAGGTAACAGGAAGGACACGCAGCCTTTCGCCATTTGCCAAAAATGATGTGAGCCTTTTGGATCCAACTTACATTCTCCCATCATGGCAAACATTGAAGATCATGGTGGAGAAGAAGTTTAAGGAGGAGGAACAGAAGGCCAAAGAAGACGTGCTGCGGGCTACAGCTGTCAGACAGACGTCAGATATGTGGACATCGGTCCATATGGATTCATATTTAGCTGTGAACAGTGCTACTTGGAGTGGGTACATTTCCAGCAGCTCACACGGCTGCAAACATTGCTGCAGTGAAGTCATCACTCATGGAGGAATGATGCATTGTTACAGATACAGTTTCTAATATGATTGCATGTGCCAGCAGTTTACAACTGAGGCGCAGCGTATGCATTGCCCACGCTTTAAATTTGGTGGTCAAAAAAGCTATTGATTTGACACCAGGGCTCGATGACATCAGAAGATTGTTGCCCATTTCAGGACAAACGCTGTAGCAAAGGAGCGGCTTGTCAACTCCCAGCTGCAAATGTGCAACCCTGCTCATAAACTAGTGCAGGAGGCCGACGCAAGATTTGAACCCGTTGGTGCTGCGCTGGTGCCACAGCATGTCAGAGTGCCTTGGAGTACTGTCTCCACTGAAAGAGGCAACAGTTGAACTATCTGCAGAAAAGACTGGTTCTGGTTCAAAGGTAATTGCCCCCGTCCGTATGTTGAGACATGCTGTGGCAACAAAGCAGCGAGGACTGACTGATGAAAAGGCAGCACAGCTCTGCACCAACCTCTCGAGGCTGATGTCTGAGAGGCTGGGTCATCGTGAGACAGCCAGTCTCCATGTTTTAAGTCCATGGGCTTTTGCAGTTCATCCCATGCACAGAGTGCTGTGAAAAGGCTGAAAGCAGAATGTGCAGCTAAAGTCAGAGAAATCGCAGCACCTGACCCGACATCAGCGCCTGCAGGAAGCTCTGCCCCCGCTGCAGACACCTCAGGTGGAGCTGCACATTCATCATTGTCACCATGTATTGTACTGCACAATATAATGTTGTGTATTTTCTCACTATTTCAGGGACAGGCCTGTGGGCTCTTCTTCATCACCATGTTCAAGAGACCAAAAAGGTGAAGAGTGCCACAGCCAACGCCAACATGGGAGTCCAGCGCTACCTCAGTGAACCGAACACCTCCCGCTCAGAAAACCCACTCCACCTTTGGTCACAGCACAAACAGGTTTAACCCCACTTGTACCTGCTGGCCGTGGGTTACCTGTGTGTTACCTGTGTGTTTTGTTTTTCAAAAGGCTGGCGAATTGGTCAGCAAGAAGAGGAACAGGCTCAGCCTCAGTTCTGCGGAAAAAATCCCTGTTCTTAAACAAAAACCAAAGCACATAAGTTCCCATAAGTACCTTCAACTGCCAGGGGGAGCGGAGGAGGGGAAGTGCGTAACACACAGTCGTGAGTATTGTGGTGGCTCACCTGGTACAGTGTGTGCCTCTCAGTCAGCACCGTTATGGCAGTGTCCTGGGTCTGAATCCAACTCCAGGTCTATGATACATGTCGTCACTTTTTTACTTCCTCAGTTCATGAGTTTTACTTGTTTACGAATCCACAATGCAAAATGTTGTCTTTATTGTTGTTCCATTATTTAGAGTATGCAGTGGAGGTTTATCTATCTATTTATTCATTAATTTATTCACGTATTCATCTATGAATTCATTCATTCTTGCTTCAAGGAGATTCATGTGTTGGTCGGTTGTGGAGTGTTTTGCATCACGGCGCTCTTCCTCACATTGACCAGCAGATGTCCTCATTCAGATCTGATTTGAAAAGCTTCGAGTAATGAAACGTTTTTCAACGCTTCACTTCGCCATCACTAGCTTACGTTGTTTTACATGGAGCGCACACATTTAGGTAATCTTCTGTCGTATCAATCATTTGTTTCTTTGTGTTAAGTTACCCGGTTGTTGGGGGCGGTCACTTCCTGGTGAAGTAAAAGGCGTGACTGAAGGCCGAGGACTTTTAAATCCTGGCACCAGCTCAAACCATCTGTTGAAGTGAATGGTTATAGTTGGTGTCCATTTTGTTCAGCCCGTTGTGTGTTATTTGGTTTGTTGTTTTGTCATTGTGTTGTGTCAGTTTGTTCAGTCAACACTTTGTTTACTTGTTTTCTTGAGTATAGTTGTGTTTAGTCGACCATCTTTTCCAGGCCTGGTTATTGTACTCTTGTATCGTTTAAAATAAAAACCCTGTTCCTGTGTTCTCGTCCCAAACATCTTGATATTCTTTAATCTTGAACAAGTGTTTTAGTCATCTAACCTTCACTATATCTTAACACCAGCTTATTTGCCATGACCACAGCTACTCTCTATACTTAGCTGCAGTTTGAGACATTGTAGAAAGAATGAATTTCAATAATGTTTACGCTGCATGATACAAAACGTAATTAGACGTCATCCTGTGTTAACGAGGGCTGTCTGGTGGTGACAGGGTTAACCAAAGGTAAAAGACTTGAAAACATGCTCTTTAGGACTATTATGTCGGGACCTGACAATTTTCTTTTCGCAACCGCACACAGCTTTTTTGCACAAAGCAGATTTGAGTATATAGTGTGTAACAGCTGTCTTCAGTGTGGCGCAGTATTCAAGCCAGCGCCGGCAGCTGAGACCAGTCAATCACGGGGAGCGTGTTTGATAGGGGTGCACGTCGCTCCCCGGCCAGGTACAGGCACATGCAGAAGAGAAATCACATGGGGAGCTATAAGGAACCTTTTTTTTTTTTTTTTTTGTTTCCACAATGTTCCTGTCAGCAGTCAGCGCTGTAAAGGAGCCCAGCGGGACCTGTCAACGTCTGTCAGAAAGTGCACATGGAAAAGAAACCACTGCCTCACTCAGTTTAGCAGAGAAATTGGAGAGCTACACACATTTGCACCATTAAACTCAAATGGCTGCACCTTTCCGCAGGCCTGCACACACACACACACACACACACACACACACACAAACACAGCACTTTCTCACACTAACAATATTCAGCCAAGTGTTACAGCAACTTACCACTGACAGTTTATAATCTGCCGTTTGAAAATAGTGTCCAAAAATATTAATCATTCTTGCTTCATTACACCTCTATCCAATTTGTTTTCAAATGGATTTTCAAATTATTCCACTTACCTACAAGGCAAACTCCCAGAATACCTTGCTGCTACTCTCTCTCACAGTGTTTCCTGAACATTCCCCACGTGTTTTAGTTGTCTAACTGTGACCACACTGTACTAACACTGAAGCACAGTATCAGCTAGCCTGCAGGAGTGCTCCCTGTGCTCCCTGACCCCGAGGCTCTGTCCTCAAAGTCACTGTCACTGAATCTAATTTCAAAACTTCCATTATTCTAGTTCTTTGCTTAAATGCTACATATTCCTGAATTCATTTGTGTTGGAGCAAACCTGGGGCCGCAGCACAGACAGTGGGAGTAATGGGCTGTTGCCCCGGGGTCCCCTGGCAGTTTAAGTCAGCCGTGTCTGGAACAATTTATATCATTGTAGAGAGGCCGATTTTTAAAATCTTTTCAAATCTTTGAATTCAAAGACTCAGTGTATGAAAACTTCATTTGATCCCACAGAGAAACCGATGCGTCGCAGGAGCAGGTGCAGCATACAATAGATGGTATATGAGGATATCAGGCCCGTATACTCTGAGCAGCAACACAAAACTGTGCATAGAAAATACAAATTAGAGGCACTAAATACTCCAGACACCAGCAAACAATAAACTGCAAGAAGAAGATGCAACGAAGAAACAGCCTCCTTGTCATAATCTGCTTTTAACCTGTTTCTACTTTATTGTACTGGTGATTTATGGTGTTTTAATCTTGTATCTTCATTGCGTGTCTGACAGCCTCCACTTCAGACTCTGTTAAATATTTTGCAGTGTTAGAAAAGTGTTGAACAAATTAAGTAATAGCATAATGAGTCTTTAGTGATGCATATTAATCCAAATGCCTGGAAATGCCAGGAAATGAATGCGAGAAAATTAGCAAGTCAACTTTAAACAGTGTTCATCCAGCAGTTATGTTAAACAGATGCTCACACTCTGCATGTCATGTGACCTGAGCAGAGCGTCGTTCAAAGGAAGGGGGAAGATGAAAGTTCACTCACGCTGCAAAACGATCTTAAACTGCCAGTGCAGTAACATTGTTGTTATATAAACTTGTTCAATAAACTTGTTCAGGGTTGATTTTGTTTTTATGGCCCTGTAGAGAGAGCTCAGTTCACCCCTTCACCGACAGCAACAAGACATGCCGCCGCTAACGTTTGCTCAGCTTGGCTTTATAATTTAAGATCCAGACGTCCGACGACGAATAATATCTGGATAGCCATAGTGATCCTTGAATAGTTCAAGTTTGGGTAAAGTCTCTTTTTGGACAACTGTCACCTGGAGTGGATGTTTCAGAACCTTAAAATCAGCCTCATGTCAATTTATGATCCTGCTGACCTTTCTTTATTTGTTGCCCCTGGTGAATGCAGAAATACCCCTCAGGGCACACATGCCCCTCGTTGGGATTCGCTGCCCTGAGATACAGTTCAAGATCCAACACGTATCTATTTTATCAAACTCAGCAGCACACATGATGGAGGGAGGGGTTAGGAGTCAATTTAAACCACAATAATTAGTCACATATTATATTATCACACGTGTACAGATTATGTTTGTCGTCCTGGTTTATGGACATTGGATCTGACGTGCATGAAAAGCATTTTAATCTCTCCATCATCTCACAAACATCTGCACCGTCACTTATAGGTCGTGCATGTCTTTCATAACTAATTATTTTATGAATGCCTGATTAAGCTGCAGTACACACACACACACACACACACACACACACACACACACACACACACACCATAAAGCATGTTGCAACATGTTGGCCAGAGTCCTGTTGGATTATTTATGCTTCCTGAGCTGCCTCACAGTATACAAGTCATAACTGTTTAATGTTAACTTGGTGCTACTAAAGGCGCTTCATGCTACCACGCATCACGCATGAGTCATCAAACGGCGCCGAAACCAATAAGCACACATGTATATTTCATCATTTAGTAACTGAGCTGAAGGATTAAGACGTCAGCTGTGTGCGTACGTTTGTTGGAGCGCGCTGCGTGTGCTGCTGTGGATTGGAAACGGTTGAAGATCATGCGCGTCAGCCGCTCAGCTTCGCAGTGAGGACGGCGAGGCTGAACTTCCCCGTGAACTCAAAACCGACGACTCCAAAGCTCTTCTTCTGTTTTAGTCTGTACGTCTCCGTCTCCAAACGCCCCATCTCTCTCCATCAGATCAGCGTTGATGGAGCGGCGGACTGCCAAGCCACAGGCATTTAAGCACATCTGAAACAGCTGCCAGCCATTTCATAAGAGATTTTCAGACAGCAGAAGAAAGGAGGGCTGGATGCTGCCGGTCTCCTCAGCGCTCTGCCTACTAAACCTCAAGGCAGGAGGGATTCCTGAAGCCGCCGCTCACTTCCAAACAAGATCCACATCTCTACATAACAGCCAGATACTGCAGCGCTAATTCTCCTTTCAACTGGATGTATTTCCTTTAGGCTGTCTCTGTGAAGACGTCTGTCTCACACACGGCTGTGATGGTTCAACAGCGGTTCAAACTCTCTCATCCTCTCCATCTAAACGCCCCTATCTGCCTTCATGTCAAGGCTAAACTGCCCCGGCTCCCCGTGGCAACATTTACGTTGCTCCTTTAAAGGGTGAACACACATCTGGATTCCAATGCATGAAGAAAAATCTACATACAGGGTTCTGATATGCTTCTTTAGCAGGACGCATATCAGATTCTTCTGGAAAGGTAAAAAAAAAAGAAATAGAATCACCTCCTCGCAGTTGTATCCCTCCGCCACTCAGACTAGTTCCAGGTACTTCCCTGTTTTTCCACAGTCAGATACAATATGAACCGTTTGTGTGAAATCTTGTCAAAATTGCTGTGAGAAGTCGTGGTATGAAGCTATGCCTAAAAAGTGTTTTATGAGGTCACACTAACGTTGACCTTTGACCTGCCCCCCCCCCCACACACACACACACACACACACACACACAGTGCCACATGTGAAGGGATTCCCTTGAGTCCCGAGAGTCCCAAAATCATGTTCTGTGAGGTCACCACGACCTTGACCTTTGACAAAGGTCGTCGTTGAGTCCAGGTGAACGTTTTTACCAAATTTGAAGAAGTTCCCTCACAGAGATATTGTGTCGGTGAGAATGGGCCGTGCGGTCGGACAACCTGACTGTCGCTGGTGTGGAGGAATTTAAAAAAATACAGCAGGATTTCTCACAGTCCGGCTGGAATATGGTGAAGTTGCCATGGTAACACAGTTCCTGCAGGTGAAACAAATCCTGATTGCAATCCAAAGTGATGGTGTAATTATTAAAAGCAAAGGAGCCAAAAAGGAGAGAGAGAGAGGGAGAGAGAGACAGTCAGTCATGATCCAAAGTCTCCACAGTGTTTTTCATGCTTTTATTGTCAAGGACGAGTTTGTGAAAGAAATCTGCCTCTAAGGAAGGAAGCTTTTTTTTTTGTGCATCACACTGCACTTAAGGGTAAAAACCTTTTTAATGCCAGAGTTTTCTTTTTTAAACAATAATTATTACTTTGTGTGAGTCATTTTTTTCTAAAGAAATTCAGAGGAAAGTTATGAAGAGAACATTCTCTCAAGAGCCTCGATGCAAATTACATTTTCTCTGTAATTTAAAGGAAACATCTGGTGATATTTTATATTTCAGCTCTTGTCAACAAAGGCCATATGCAGAGCCACACCAAAATAAATGTCCTCTGCCTACAGCTACTGTGTGTGTGTGTGTGTGTGTGTGTGTGTGTGTGTGTGTGTGTGTGTGTGATGTCTTCTTCCTCTGTGCTCCATTATTGTTCAAACTAGATCTGAATTCTGATGCAAAAAAAACAGATTCTTCTAAAGATTTTTGATAAAATATTTTAAAACATTTTTAGTGATCCATCACGATTCGTCTCGTTCCTCCTTTAGACCCCCCCTCCTGTTTATTTGTCTCTCTCTTCCTCTTCCACCTCAGACTTTACTCCCTGTAAAGTCACCTGACGGCCCCGTGTTCACCTGCCTCGTCTTCCCAGTCACCTGAGCTTTGCTGCCCACTCGCACACCTGTTCCCACTTTCCTCATTTCCCTGCCAGTATTTAAAGCAGCCTCCACCATCGTCTCTGTTTGTTCCACTGTGCGCTGCTACCTGTGCGTAGTAACCTGTTACCTGTTCCCACCTGTCTGTAAACTGATTCTCTTTGCTTCATATGTTACAGTCCCTTCACTGCACCCACCTGTGCTGCCCCCCACCTGCCCACAACAGATGCATAAAGTCAGTTATTGATTGAGTTATTTGTTCACTCACTCACTCACAATGATCCAGGATTAATTAGCATCTTTTCACACACAGTTCTTTTTAAACAAACCGACCTCAGTGCTGTTAAACTGGACCAACCAGTGGACCAACAGACGAGGGAAATACTTGGGCTGTACTTGTCTTATCCACATTCCTGTGGTTAAATTAGTCATTAGAGATTAGAAAGAAAAAGGGGGGGGGGGGGGGTCGTCTCTTGTTTGAGACCTGTCTCTGCAACAAACTCATGAGATCTCACAGCTGAGTTCATAAATGTCTTCTGTTCCTTAGTTTGCTTTAGTTTTAATTTGTCTTTTAGTTTCTGTCTTCGGCGATGAGATTCATCGCTGTGGTGCTTCTACACCAGACACATGTATTTGTTTACATTTTGGTTAATAGGCACCTTTTTTTAAAGTTAGCAGCATTAGCATTAGCAGTTCCTGTTTGTAGATCACACAGAGAGTGATCACTGGGAAACTTTTCTCAGATGAGTCATTTTTCTAAGATTTCTAAGCTTATTTATGGACATTTATTCATGACTGACTTTGATTATAATCACATCCTTGTAAAGTGTAAGCCAGGCAGAATCTAAGTGTGTGTGTGTGTGTGTGTGTGTGTGTGTGTGTGTGTGTGTGTGTGTGTGTGTGTGAAGGCCACTGATCAGCAGCTCTAACATCAATAACTAACCTGCTGTAGTTTTGTGAATGCTGCGATGCTCCGCCCCCTGTCACCTCTGCCTCTGTTCCTCCAGTTCACCTCTCCTCACAGTGAGAAATCCTCTGATCGACACTGATCTTCATTTATCAGACTGAGGAGGTTCTGTTCTGCTGCTCGCCTCTTCTCTTTGTTGGGACAGGTGATGCCGCTGCGTGTGCACTAGATGATGTTGCTCATATTTACTTTTATAAATTAAAGTCAGATGTCTCTTAGAAAGGTTTCAAACAGTCAATGTAAGTCAAGTTAAAACGTCAATCTAAATATTTTTAGGTCTGATTGTTTTAAATCCCTGAGGATGTGGTCCACCGTCTGTAGCAGTGAAAACAAAACACACACTTCTCTACTTCAGTAGACCATCTGTTGGCTTAATTTGTTTTATATGGCAAGACACAATAAAGAGAGAGAGAGAGAGAGAGAGAGCACCTCTGGACACATCAATCTGTGAGTGAGTCTTTCATTCACTCTGTATCTCCACGTTTCTCTCACCTGACCTCATGATTTCCTGATTGATTTACAGATCTTACAACTTACAACTTCCCGTCTGGAGTCCAGGTTCATTTGTGTCTTTTGTTTAACTACGTTAAAGTCCTCCTGCTATGATTCATATTTAGTTCAACACGTTTTCTCACATAAAAACTGGGTCTGAAGCTCTTTTATTTGTTTCTGTTGTTTGTTAGCTTGTAACTGGCAGTGGCTGACACACTGTTAGCGGTTGTGCTAATGCTAACTCTCTCTCTCTGTACTGACAAGGTTTCAGGTGTATGTAGCTGACAGGATTGGTTCCTCAGGTCTGTGACGTATGAAACTCTGAATCTGTGTTTATGAGACTGTGATTGGTTCACTGCAGGTCAAGGTGGAAACACTCAGTCATGGTGCTGATGATCAGTAATGTTTGTTGTGGCTGATGAATCACTGAAAATATTCATTTTCATGAATTTCAGAAATTTCTTTCAGAAAGAAGTCGATGGTGTTAAAGACCTGCGTCGCCTCTATCAGCTGCTTTCCTCAGGTTGCCTCTGCATGATGTCAGTAAAGTTATGTTGCACTGGGTAAAACATCACAAACTAATACACAGACTTGTTTGGTAGATGTTTGTGCACTTAACGTTTTGTTGCTATGAAACAAAAACAAAATCCGCTTAGTGATTTAATAAAGGTCACATAAGAGATTTAAGGAAATGATGACGTTCTCAGTAATCTGCAGTGAGTCAGCAGACACACGTGAACAGAGCTAATGCCATAAAGTGAGAAGAGACAAGAGAACAAAAGCTGAATGTTTGCAGCGCTGTGTAGATAAGGACAATACAAGTGGAACAAAGTGTAAACATGTGGAACAGTTTTCAATCCCGAAGGATTAAACAAAAAAGACTTTTGGAAGATTTGCTTGAAATGTTTGTGAATGTGAGTTTTGAATTTAAACATCATTTTTTTCAAACGTGTATTTTTCCCAGCATGTTTGTTTCCCATCTGAATTTAAACATCATTTAAATGTATCCGATGTTTTGCACATAAATCCTCTGAACGCGGCGATTACAGCTTCCACTCTCCTGACATGGACACGAGTTACATCCAGCAGTGCTGCAGAAATTACTGCTGAAAAAGAAACAGACAAAAAACCTTCTGAAAAAGGTTGAGATGAGGAAGCATACACACTTTATACGCATCACATCAGTGATTATTGATTGGTTCCCAGCTGAGACGGCACATTACAGGTGCACCTGCAACAGATCCAATCATCCCAATAGAAGAGTTCCGTTCATCATGGGTGACTCTGCACCTCTGTGGGGGAGAGAGGGTGTAGCCACAAGGATCACCACATCCAGCTCCAACCAGCGGAGCCAGGCAGAGCGGCTGCAGCTGTGCTCAGGGCCAGCGGCTGACTGATAAAGGCATAACTGGAAATGTATCCAGATGATCATCGGAAGCTTCTTTATTTATTTTTTTTCCTGCTAAGTGTCAAGTGTTTTTATTATTTGATTAGAGCTCAGAGCAGTGCAGCCACTCCTCCAGCCTGAACAACCACATCGTCTTTTTCAACTCTCTCATACGACCCATTGGAGCTAAATTCATTTAGTTTGGGAGTGGCAGTGATTTGGGGCTGGTGATGGATGGGTACAAAAAGGTTCTACTGAAAAAGAAGCAGCCTTTTTATTTAAAACAAAAAGAACAAATGAACGTGAACTAATTCATTTTCATCTGCATTAACTGAACTTTGAACTCGTTCTTTTTAAGTGTGAACCGGCACAACACTGACGACGGGTCATAATAAGCTGCAGCACAGACGAACGACAGGCTGGTTTTTTAAAGGAAGACAGACTCAAACAGGGAGGATCATTTGTCTTTCTCAGCGTTCACTACTTCGGAGTAAATGACTTCTTCTAGAACTTTTTTTTTGTTTTCTAATTTACATGAATATTTCCCGTCTTTAACGACGGCTGTTGTCACTGATCTGTGGACAGTGGAGAGGTTTAAGTGTCTTGTTTCCTGACCTCACTCGGGCCTGAAGATTTAATTGCGCTGTAATGAGTCTGTGACTGTTTTTAAAGAGCTCACCTTGTGAAGTGAGAAGTCTCCAGGAAACAGCAGTCTCAGTTTGTCGTTGTTTATTAGCGAACCAGAATCATCTTTCATCAGACTTTCATGTTTCATTACAAGAGTTTATCAGTGTGAGTCATTTTTTATTTTTTAGTTGATGCATTCAGAGAAAGGTTTTACTTCTGAATCGGGTTTTTCCTCGTTGCTCATCGGGGCAGAAAAGAGGGCGACTTGTTTTCAGATGTTACATCCACACATACCATCCATCAGGGATGTCTGAGTGTTGCAGCAGCCTCATCCACAGCTCTGTACATGTGTCCTCTGATGTCCAGTCTTTACTGTAATGAAGGTTCCTCTACAGTAGTAACCCCACAGTGTAACAGCAGGCTGTGGAACGGATGAGAGATCTGGCTGAAGAATGTTCAGTGTGCAACACACACTTATCTACTGTGTCTGTAGCCTCCTCTGCTGTGTTCATACATTAAAAAGAAACTGAATGTACACTGGGAGTATTCTGTTGTAGCTTTTAAAAGACACTTTATTGTATGTCACAATAAGAACGGAGCCATACAGTCCAAGTAACTGTCCGAAGACCTCAATGATTAACCTGTGGTGAGGCAGAGACCAGGGAACCATGTCTGAAGCTTTGAGTGTTCGCAGGAGCACAGTGGCCTCAGTAGTAGTGAAATGGAAGAAGTTTTGAAGCAGCAGGAAGGACGATCATCTCAGCAGAATCCATCCATCAGGCCTTTATGGTCGAGTAGCTAGACAGACGCCACTTTGAGTAAAAGGCACATGACAGCCTGCTGGAGTTTGCCAAAGGCCTCTGAGAGCGTGAGGGGAACGACTCTCTGGTCTGATGAGACAAAAGTCGAACCCTTAGGGCAGAACTCCAAACACGAGGCGCCTGGCTAATACCATCCTTATGGTGAGGCACGGTGGTGGCAGCAGTATGCCATGAGGCGAGGGGGGGGGGGGCTTCTCAGTGGCAGGGGGGCTGGTCAGACTCCCGAGTGCACCTGACCTGAGACTGACCCGAAGCACACAACCAATGTTATCTTATTGTGTCCTGATTTTATAACAAGTTTGAGCAGTTAAGAGAGTTTGGGGAATCTGACTCTGACTGTTTGACATTTAGTTGCACGTGGAAACTCTCGAGTCGTTTGCTAAGTGGTTAGCCCAGGAGCTATCAAAGTTTTGTTCAACTTCACCAAACAAATTCATATTTTACAAATGGACAACAGGTTTGGATACATCACCTACAACACCTATTCAAAAAAAAGAAACTAGGAATCCTGCCTCGTGGTTGTTTCCTCCGCCAACCAGCCAAGTTACAGGAAATAGTTGCTACCTCCCCTTCCTGAGTTACAGCACAATATCACTATATTTCATCCTATTAGACGTTTGTGTTAAATTGTGCCACGTGTTTTGTGAGGTCACAGTGACCTTTGACCTTTGAGCACCAAATTCCAAATCAGTTCTGTCCTCGAGTCCAAATGAATGTTTGTGACAAGTTCACTCCTCCGCCGAGAGAAAAATTCAGATGTAAAGTAAATGATCCAGATGTTCCCCCGAAATGAAATACAGAAGTAACAACAACAACAACAACAACAACAAAACGTTGTTTCATGAGCACATTGTGATTATATCTTGCAAGGTTGTGAATAAGTTTGGTACTCTGCTGACTGATGGACTGTAAAACCTCAGGACTTTTATATATTGAAACTGAAACTTGGGAGGAAATAAAGTGAAATGTTTCATAAATTCATTTTATTAATTTTTCGTGTATTGAGTTTCCTGTATTTTCATGCCATGTTTAGTGATGCATGCTTCTGCATATAATGTTACAACTGAAGCCGGTAACTGTGGTTCTGTGATGTTAAAACCCAAAACTGTTTCTGATTAAATTAAAATAAATATAATCTCCTGACTGCGTGTTTGATTGGTGTTGTAATTTACAATCCTTCATCATGGAGTGAAGTTTCAGAATTTCTTGCAGAAGTTTCCCCCCTCCCCTCTACATCGCTCCCAGCCTGCATCTCACCAACACTTACCAGCTCAATAGGCTTTAATGCTGAGAGATTAATGCGCCCTCCTCTCTGCTGTAGGGCTGTGAAAGTCTCAGGGTCTCCATTAATCCACCATCATGAGTCACCTGTGAAACACCCACAAATAACCGTCAACAAAGTGAGGAGAGCAGGGTGCCAGGGACTTACACAAAGAGCTGGCAACATTTTACAGATTACTGTATCTCCTCAGTCATTTCAGTTGTCATGCTTTGGTCCCGTTTGGTTTGGCACATCTAAATAGGCACTCACACACACACACACACACACACACACACACACACACACACACACACACACACACACACACACGTATACCCTTCGCCAGCTCAGTGGAGCTGAATTGCCATGGCAACGCAGGGCTAAAGAGATTTCCAAGTAGCAGCACTATGGCAGGAATTCAAAGAGGAGACGTCTATAAATGCAGATATCTTTTGGAGAGGGACAATCAGACGCTAAATGGGGTCAGCGAAGGCTCCAGTAAAACTCCAAACAAGAGAGCAAACTATTTGATTTGAAGACCAAACACAGCGTCCCTCCATTATCCGCAAATTTGTTTAAATCTTTGTCCTTTAAAGTTAAACAGAAGTGAGCAGCAGGAGGGTTAATTACACCAGGAGTTCAGCCCATTGTTTAGCACAAGATGACGTCGCACATGATAAATACGGGTTCGCGCAGCTCATTGTGTGGAGAAATGATCTGTTATGCAACGCTAGATCATTTTCTCCCACGGTGGTCTGTCCTGCAGGTAAAGCGGTTGAGTCATCGCCACGATTCATCTCCGCGCACAGCACAGTTCAGTATGAGCCGCAGCTGGAGCTGGTAATTGGAGGGCGGCTGCTAAAACATCCACGGTGCCACATGATAACAGGTTACCACAGCCCCAAAGACACATGTAATTTCATTTCAGCCATTGCTTCATGTTGGTCCTCGCAGCTGCACAGAGGGATGGGCTTTTCTGTGGGCTCTGTCAAATTCATGCCCCTGTAAAGGTAATGATCTCACCGAGGTATGACCACAACCTGGAACTGAGAGAGGAGAAGAGAAAAAAATAATAAAATTTAATGAAGGGAGACAGGAGAGCAAACCATTCTGGAGAGGTAATGACTGGTAAAGCTGCACTATAATTTCCCTTACTTTATAATCATGATAATATTCTAATGTATAATATACACTCAGTTTGCAGTTTATTAGGAACACCTAGTTAAAACAGCCCTTCAATGAATCTAACCTTTGTGAAGGTTTTAATGTTCAGTTTTTATTGACTTCTCTTTTTAAATTCAGCTGCATGATCATTTTGGAGGAGGATGTGTCTCCACATATAAATGAGGTGAACATCAAAAGAAGACAAAGAAACACCTGTCCGTGACACAGTACCACAAACTGCAGCCTCCACCATGACCATGAGGTTGAATCCATGCCTCTCTGAAATGTCTCCGAGCAGCCAGCATGTTATAATTATTACTATTATTATGTTATCACCACTAGATTTCCACAGCCTGTTGCTCTGCCGTTCAGGCCTTTCATCCAATCTTCAGGAAAAACCACTTTCTGCTCAGCATTTAAATCTAATCAGACGACATGCGGACAACATCTCTCAAACCACAGCTGCAAGAGTGACTGGACCTAGTGTTTCCCCGCCAACGAATGGTGACTATATACTTTTACCACAACCTGTGTAGCAGTGATGTAGCATGGTCGTAATGACATATCCAACTGTGATTTTGGGCGCGGTCAGAAGCGTGGACAGAGCTTCACTTCCTCCAACATGAAAACTATTTTTACAAGTTGCGGCTGGGGGGCTTTGGGTATGCTTGTTTTTTTTAGTTTGATCATGACTTCAACTTCACCATCACTAAACTTCAACTTGTAGTTTGATTTAGCTCCGATCTCTTCTACAAAAGCCTTTCCTCTTAAATCAGTTTTCATGTTCAACGTCACAACATCTCATTTAGACACGTGTTAGTAACTCACCTTTTTTAACAGATTTAAAAGCTTAAAGAAATCAGGACTTGGGTATAAAACGGGCTTCTGGTCCCGCCCACTATAAATCTAAATCTGATTGTTTATAAAGTGGCAGGTGAAGTAACCAAACACACGCAGCTGTGGGTTCTTCAGACCCTCTGTCTCAGTTATGAAGTCCTAACCAATGAGAGAGCCAGCTAACCTTTAACCTTTCTGCCTAGAGCCCGATTAGATGGTATAAATCTATTTGATCTTTCAGGACAGTAACAAACTTGATAGAAAATTAGAATTAGAAGAGAAAAATTATAAATTAAAGAGATTAAATCTAACATTTAAAATGTTGATTATGTTTGACCTTCCGGGTCCCCACTGTTAGTGCATTTTCCCTGTATTTGCTGCTGTGTTGAGGCTACAATAGTAAAAGCAGGTAAAAGAAGATTTCCTCTGCTGTTTATGAGAAAGATGTGACAAGGACGAAGTCCAGCTTCATTACAGAGAAAATCAAACATCGTGAGGTGATCTTGAGGAGGCGTCTGCTCGGTTGCATGGAAACAGGAACAATCAATGCAACAGTCCTTTAAGTAAACTGTGGATATACTGTATTGAAATCAGAGCCTTAACAACCACAGTCACAACATGAGATGATACTGATATGATGCAGTCACTTTAAAAAGGTGCAATGTGTAAGATCTGGCCAGAATTTTAGCTTAAAATGTTCAAAAATGAACTAACACTACCAACAGTATGTGAAGGAGCCACAGTGATGATGTCATGACCAAGACCTCCATCTATTGTGTTTCAGAGATATCTACTGAAATGAGCATGCTAACCAGCTAGCTGTGTCCCGCACCGTGTAGTAGTACCACTTTATGACACTAGATGCTGTGTGAGTCAGTGTAGCGTCCAGTCTGCCCTCAGTCCCACGAAGAAGAACAACTTCCTCCAGAGCTTGAAGTTACGCTACAGCTCCCGACTAGCATCACAGAAACGCTACAGCTCCCGACTAGCATCACAGAAATGCAGAGATGGCTGACGCGCCTAGAAAGCAATCTTTATTTCCATCCGCTCCAGCAAGAAACCACATTCAATGGCAAACCAGCGCCAGCGGGTTCAAGATCTGCTTCTTCCCCTCAGCTTTCACCCTGCTCCACTCTGCACCACTTGTCTATACCACTGTGATTATATCAGAGCCACAGTGTATACATGTTCATACTGCTGATTCATAATGATGAATATTTATACCACAGCTATACCACTGCCTAATACTGTATTATTCATATCCATCCTTACTATTTATTAAACACACACAACACACCTAACATGTTTGAATATAAAGAACTTGTATGATCTAAACTAATTGTCCTATCACATGAGCAACATGATTAACTGGACAGGGGTGAAGAGGTGAAATGCTGCCCCCTATGGAGGTGGAGCAATTAGCAGGATCTTACACATTACACCTTTAATAGAGGAGAATTTCTTTTTCTCCACACACTGTTTCAGTAGAAGGGACGACACTATTGAGCTCAACTGTTCATCTTATAAGAGGAAGATACAGTATTGTTCAGTTCAAGTGTAACATTGGATTGAATTATTCTGCATGAAGTCAGGGCAAAGCCATAAAAATGATCTTTCATTCTGCTACACTGCCTCCCCTACAGTCCTTTCCCTGCCCTTGAACCCTTTCCATGCACCGCCACACACTTTTAGAAACCTACTTACATATTTACCTTGTTTACATCATCAAGGTACTGCATAAATCTACCTGTGTCAGCTGGGTAATTCATGTTACTTAAGTGCAGAAAATGCACCAACTGTTGAAGAATCTGCTCTTAACAAATCCAGAGATGTGAAACTAGAAGTGTTCTACAGTTCAGCAGCATTAGATTTTCTTGCTGTGCACCATCTGTGTCCTTTGGTGAAAAGCGAACTGACCACTGTTGTGGCTGAATCATTGAAATTCAATGTCCACTGTTTATGTGTAATATCATTAAACACTTTTAAAACTGGACCTGTGGCTCCATTTGCAGCCACCAGCTGTGGCAAGTGTGTGAAGTATCCTGGTTTAACGATTATAGCGTGATATGTGGGCTTTAAAACTGCACTGATCAGCATTTTATATGAACAATCAGTCAAATGATTACATGTAATGTGAACAGTGTCACTAGCATAGACTGTAAATAAACATGGTGTCTAGTGGTCATTAGAGGAACTGCAGCTTTTGGCACTTCACTGTTGGCTTCATTTTTCAGCCGTGGAGGCTGCTGCTTGGTTAATGGTAGCGACGAACTTACAGCTCACCTGCGTAGCACCAGAGGACAGATAAGGTTGACAGATGACTAGTGAACACAGTGAAGCAATTAGCAACTAAAAGAGCCACATATTTTTCTCAGGAGTTGGTAGAGACCAAATCAGAGCTAAAGAGAGTAGATAGTGAATTGGATTCCTCTGACGGATACAAACACAGCTCTGAATGAGTTCTAATATTGTTACATGTCTGTTGGACGCAGTCACGATCCTAAACTCTCGGGGGCCCCAGAAAAGAAGCCCATCGAACCCCCTTACACAGACTATTGGCCATGACTACAATGTACAGATGTCCCCTGAATGCCTCAGATGCATGCCTGTAAATCCTAGCTACAGGACACATCATCAGGGGCCCCACCTTAAGTGGGTTTTGGGGGCAGCAGCAGTGTACTGAATAGTGTCTTTATGGGAGGTTTAAAGCGGTTTATAGTTGTCGTTACAAAATATGCCAATAAGAGGGGCCACTTTCTCCTTGGGGGCCCCAAATATTTGCCTGGTTTGCCTCTCCTGACGGTGCCCCCCAAAAAATAAGTACTTAACTGAAAAATAACTTAACACAGCTTTCAGACACATTCACAAAGAAGCTCGTCTTTGTGTTTCAGTTCATGGGAAGGCAGGACCCTAAATGCAGCCAAAACGAGGGAAACGTGAAAAATAGTTAATAAATAGAAGAACTTACACAAACACACCAACTGAACAGAAAACTGAAGCACAAGGCAACGTGAGGAACATGAACAGAAAGCAGCACGAGGAAACTCGGACAGGTAACACCGGGGATATGAGCAGACGAACGGACGCCCTCCTCCCGCCCCCACTCAGTGTTTCTGTTCTGTGAAGGGGGGGGAGGGAGTTACTTCCTGTTTTATTTTGATACTCATCTCTTGTCTTGTTTCAGGTCCTTTACTTCCTCCTGTGTGATTATCTGCCCTAATGTGTTGCACCTGTGTCTCACTGTCGCCCCTCCTCCTGAGTATTTAGTGTCTGTGCTCCTCTTTGTCTGTGTCCTTTTGTCTGTCCATGTCCCCGGTGTTACCTGTCCTAGTTTCCTCGTGCGTCGGCGTTCTGTTCATGTTCCTTGTGTATCCTAGTGCTTCAGTTTTCTGTTCAGTTGGTGTGTTTGTGTAAGTTCTTCTATTTATTAACTATTTTTTCACGCTTCCCTAGTGTTGGCTGCATTTTGGGTCCTGCCTTACCATGAACTGTAACAACCAGCAGGAGTCCTTGAAAATGCCTCCAAAAGATCCGAACTAACATGAAGCTTCTGAGAGACACTCTCACTAGATAACAAAGAAACATCATGTTTCAAGAATGAATTTTAATCACCATAGCTACAGTGACTGAAACGAAATATTCATCAGTACTCACGAGTGTTAGGAAGGAATTAGATGGACAGATAGATGTGACATCATCAGACTTTGATGTATTAATCTACAGATTTAACCCAGCAATGGCCATGAAATCAGATTCATTTATTTATCCATTTATTGATGCTGTGGTTATTTAATGTGCATGTAATGAAGTGTCAAACAAACGGTTGTGTGAAGAGTTCATTCTTTTATTTGATGAATCTGTTTGATGAATAATTCTGTCAGATGCTTCAGGCTGCGATCAACAGCACTGGAAACTGTATTTTACCGTTGATTTGTGCAAATCATCTCCAGTGTTATCAGTCTGTTTCGATTTGTTGGTGAGCCGATTGAATCCTTAATGGCCGCCATCAAATTATGGATTAAAAGGTTATAATTATATTTTGTACCTGCATTACTGGCTGTGAGCAGTTCTTAGTGACTCATGAGTCGTATGGACGCTCATTTTTCTCACCTATATTTATCGGTCATAGATATTCTAAAGGTCTCTGTCCATGTGTAGTTTGATTATAAAGCAGGTCTAGGTTCTATATTAAGACTGTGAAAGTCCACAGAGAAATGCACGCAGCCTGGATTCAGAAACTCAGCCTTAAAACCAGCCGTCAGGACTTCTGGGACTTTGTTTTACTTTGGTTTGAGTTTCCTTGGTTCTCCCTGTGTCATACTCCTTTAAGCTACAAAACCTGACAAAATATATATTCTTATGGATCAACACTTCAAATAAAACAAAAGTGTAAAATATGGACCTTTAAATAATAATTACTATATTTTTTATAATTGACTTCCATCAGTCTCAAGCTTGCTCCTCTACCACTGCCCTGCTGTTTTTAGATGTTTCACCTGCAACACCAGATGAAAAGAGGGTTGATCCTCCAGGGACAATAAAGAGCTACACCTGCTTTCATGCCACTCCGTCCAAGAGGAGTCAAAATAATCCACTCCGGAGCAAAGTGTTGGACGGAGAGACCGATCAACTATGCCACCCTTCCAGCTATGACATGACATGAGTGTAGCTTAAAGGTTTAAAGTGCACGATCAGATTAGTTCATATAAACACAATCAGAGGGCAGTGGTCTGAGCAGCATGATAAATCCATATCAGAAGGTTCTGGCTTTGACTGAAGGGAAGCAGAACGTCCAGTGATGAAAGATAAGGTGTCCGATATCAGTCAGAGCTTTGAGCTGTTTCACAAGCCAGAACATCCAACAAATCCTCAATGAAAGACCACAAAAAAAAAAACAAGCACACATTTTTATTAATACATTCATCCCCATATCAATAAAAGGAAAATTCAATCAAACCAAAACATTTGTAAAACTGTCTCTGTGTCCCAGAGTGAAGAGCGCTGGCCCCTGGCCAAACTTAATTGCGACCCCTGCTCTAAAACATAAGAGGAACAAACGCGAACTGATGACTTTAATGTTTATTCATTCAGAAGTATTCATCTTTCCAAGTGGAGCATTCAGTGAGGCCCAAGGGCCATTAATCCTAATCTTTTTAAAGGATTATAGTAGCTGGCATATTGACAGGCAACTGCATCAACACACATCAAAACACTGTAGAAAGCGACACATAAGAACTCTCACACTCTCCCCCCCCCCCCCACACACACACACACACACACACACACACACACACAGCACTGTACCTTTCCAGCCTCCTCCATGATTTTTCACTTTGGTCCAGAGGTGAAAAGTCAGTTAACTCTCTGATGCAAATCCCCTGAACTCATTAAACACAGAGCGGAAGCAGAGTCACGTCTGTGAGAAGAGAAAAGTAACGGACGACTTTGATCCGGAGACTAAATTCAGAATAATTGTATCCTCTTGAATTAATGCTGTTTAACCCATTAAGACCAGATACATGCTTAGTGTGATTTTGTCGTTTTTTAAGTCGTGATTCGCTTTCAAAGTTGCGGGTCGGAGAACGTCTGACGGTCTGAGCGAGGGGAGCGATACTGAAACTGATTTCAGCAGTTACCTGGATGAAAAAAGACAGAGACCTCAAAGATTCAGACACTGATTTCAACCTGCCAAGCTGCTAACCGGCTCAGGATGAGACACGTCCGAGGAGGGGGAGGATAGGGTGGACGGAGAGGGTTTCTCAGGTCTTAAATGGTTAACTCAATGCACTGATAACCATATAAAAGTCTCACTGAAACTTAAGTGTTTAATTAGTACTTCAATCCTGATACCAGTTCTTATGCGTTTATGTCTGAAGGGACTTTTCGTTTCTGGCCCCTCCTCAGGCAGGTCTGGATCTGGGTCTGGGTCTGGATCAGGATCTGGGTCTAGGTCTGGATTTATCCTGCTGTAGGATCCTTCAGGATGGACCCTCACTGCTTGGATTGGTCACAGAAAAGCCGTGTTTGATATCTGAATGTTCACTGAGTCCGACAGTATGAGTCATCCACAGGGTGGAAAGCAGGGTGTCCATTAGGAGTTCTCAGGGTTTGTGTTAACACCACACACACACACACACACACACACACACACACACACACACACACACACACAGGCAGTACATTAAAGAAGAAAAGATAATTGACATACACCAAGTCCTGCTGATTACTGCCCAAAAAGGATCCTCCTGATTTTCTGCTCAAAATGAGTTCTGCTGCAGGGCTTATTTAAATGAAGCCATCAGCAGGTGGCCATTTATGTGTATTTTGCGTTACAGATATTAAGTCTGCTAAATAAACTACCAGCAGAATGGCCTGATAAAAGCGTATTGCATAAGATTTTAGTGGTTTTTCTACGTTACTGAGCATCTTCTGTCCATTAACAGCTGTCTGACTTCCAGGTTAATTTGATCAACTTAAGTGTTTCTTTTTTTAACTCCATCTCTGTCGACGCTGCCAGACGCTGTCTGGAGTATTCTCTGTCCGGTTGAATAAAATATGACGTGCGCATAATAAAATTTACTGCTACTAAAGATAAACCAGGCGAGGCTCAGACGTCATGGGTTGCGGTCGAGCCATGTGGCGCTGCCGAGTGCTGCTGGACTGTCACCACATTTACACCTGGTATGAACTGGCCCCATGCCTTTTGTTTTTTGGAGTATGGTATTAAGATATGATCTGTATCTGTCGTTTCAAAATGTGAGACTGTCTCCCAAAGAGGGGGCGCTGGAGAGCTGAGGGGGCAAAGACAGTGTGAGAGAGATGAAATCAGCGTCATGATATTTGTTCGCTGAAGTTAGCCGCCATTGTCAAACATGTGGAGGTATTTGCACCACACTGACATTTCATTGGCTTTTAGGTTGGTTTGAGTTGATCAGGTGATCTTATTGACAAACAGTTGCTTGTGAGTCGAATATTCCCTCTCTTACAGTTCTGTTTTTGTCTCTACTAGGGCTGAATGATCTGCAAAAAACACTGCGATATGAGTCACGATTTCAGTTGGTCTTCAGAAACTGTGGGTGACGTCCATCTTTATTTACAGTCTGTGGTCTAGATGAGAAAATGAGTGGGGGAGACATGGTGAGATTGTAACTGTCAGTTTTAATATCTGTCAACAGTAGTGTGCTAGCTAACTCACTCTCTCTGCTACTCAAGACTAGAATGTTTACCACTGCTATCACCATCCGCGGCTCTGGGACCAGCGTTAGCTTGTAATTCTAATGTTTAGCAATGTAGTTCAAAAGCAGTCCTCTCATTCACGTCGTCTCCTTGTAGCCTCATTGGCTGTGGTGAAAACACTGACACGATCATAATCATGCAGATTTGAACATGTTTTGATGTTTCCAGGTCGGTCATGATGAGTCTGTGAGCAGTTCAGCAGGTTTCAGACTGGATCTGTAAACCCACCTCATAATCTGACACAAACACTGATTCCAACCAGGTTCCAGACCGAGTTTCTCCTCCAGTTTTCAGGAGGGGTGAATCTGTAGTCCGGGAGTAGTTGAGCTGCAGGTCAAAAATGTGTCTCCAACAATTATCATAATTTTTTAATGATTATTTTTACAGTCTGCATATTAAGTGGCATGTAAGCTGTACAAAGTTTTTTTTTTTTAAATGCATCTGTTTAAAAATTATACTAAATGTTAATTTTAAAACATTAGTTAAGTTAGTTTACAGCCACTTTGGGCATTTATTAAATGCAATATTTCCAGCATTAATAAAGCTTAAATCTCAAGCCGTATTCACAATTTCAATTTATTTGTGTGGCGCTTGAGGGGGGGTCTTTTCTTGTGTTTGTACAGGTTGCTCTGGATGTGGTCCGGACAAAGCAGCCAATCAGATTCCAGTGTGTTTACAGATGTGTCACCTTCCACTGCAAAACGAAAAAACACCATTTTCTCTGAAATAGGTTGAAACTGAGAAAGGTAATTGACATCCACTGTTCTCTGTTCCATATTTAACAGCGCAGACACTTTACTTTTGATTTTTGAGGTAACGTATTATTTTAAATAATACAGTTGAAAATGTCAGGGATAAAAATATTGAGACCCTTAACCTAACATTTTTGTTTCAAACCTTGGTATCTTGATCCTGCAGGTTAGCTTGTGTGTTTCCACCATTCAAACTCTCTTCCTGCTCAATCTGGGGTCAATTTCCCAGGGACGTTGGTCCCCATGGACCTTAAACTTTTTCATAATAGTAGCAGCTGTGGTCACAGGAACAGGAAGCTGCTTGGAGATGGCGCTGTAGCCGTTACCTTGACCACAGTTGCCAATTATTTTCTTCCTTATCTCCTCAGACAACTCTCCTCTCTTCTTCCTCTTGTCCACATTCAGTGCTGTGCACAATGAGGCATTTTGTCCATTTAAATAGGCTGAATGACCGATTACAGGATTGAGGACAGAGATGGAACTAATTGAAGAGAATAATCTGCTTGTAATATCACTACAATCCACTTATTTATCACCACTTCTTTATAGAATAAGCAAGAATTCAGCTCTTTTCACAGCTTTATTTCTGTTTTATTCTGCAGCAAACCAGAAGTGTGCAGGTATGCCAGACAAAAGAGCTTCTGATTTCAACACTGTTCGGGAAGAACCAGAGCATTGTTTCAACGAGGTGAACATTTTTGACAACGTCAGTAAATCTACAACTGTATTACAGTAAAATGTCCTGGTCTAGAAAAGACTTTGTAAGTAGATACACATTGTATTTTAACAACAGGTTTAAATGGGGTGTACATCCTGATGTGAGGAATTTAAAGGTAACCACAGCTCAAAGCCGTGATGACGGGCCGGCTGTGGGCCGAAGTTCATCTGCGGCTACAGACAACTTTTCTCATTGTCTTTCAAAACAAAAACGCTGCACTCAGCAGAACAAGAGCTGACAGAAACTTTTCTTTATTGACACTGGATACATTTGTTTGTCATCTCTGACTGGATTTGAATACACATTTTGAAAGCGATTTAACATTCACATCATCGCTGTTTCTGTTTTCTGTTTTATTTCTTATCTCTTCCTTTGTTTTGTTGGTTTTCATCTCAAAGCAAACACTGCAGGATCATCGCTGTCACAGCTAATAAGTGGGTGCTTGGTTTTGTTCAAATACAAATAACAGACTTGAGTCAACTGAAATAAAATGAGCTGAGACTGTTCATTTTAATATGATTAATTGTGCGGTTCTGCATTGGAGAAGACTCAAACTCCCAGATCTCTGAACCATGTAAACACAAACTTTTATTTGTACAAATTTCTCTTCACTTTATGACTCAAAAATGTATCTGTAACATGATCTTTCATAAATCTTATACATGAAGTTTACTCATCATGAGGGGCATTATCACGCCTGTGTAAGTGGTTGTATAATGTCTCTCAGCTTGATCAGAAAACGTCTATTACGTTAAAAAACAACACAAAGAAAACATAGACATTTACTAGCCAAGGAGATTTGCTACTAAGATGCTATTGAGTTGCATTATGGGAAATGTAAGAGATTCCATTAGAAGGCAATGTCTGCCAGTCGGTCTATCATGTTGGTCCAGGCAGAGACTAGAGGAGTAGCACAGACACTCATGGTGTCCAGAGGATGAACCGTACTGACTTTGGTGAGCCGCTAACCTTTCTTCTAGCATCGTCAGCCGGTCAGAGATTGGCACAAACTTTTGTACAGACATTCAAGGTTCCCAGACAAAACTTTTATCACCATCATCAGGTCAAAATTTCACTTTGTCTAATAAGTTTTATAATGAAATACCTTCAAAACTGACCTCCAATCAGCCTCAGCTGTGCTTTAAGCTGAGTGCTAAACAAACGAAGATAACAAGGAGTGATGACAACAGTGCACCGGCTACAGCTAGCCCGGCACCGCTAACAGCTCTTGCTGGCAGTGACAGCTCCACGGAGGGAGATGCTTCGGCTCCAGACACCACCGCCGCCTCATGCAGCAGCGAACCTGGGCCTGAACCTGGTAATAGTAGAATGTCTTTAACCCTCAGTAACCCTGTTGTTGACCGTGCTGCCGCGCACTTGAAAGTATGCATGTGTATGTGACATGTGAAGTAGTGGTGAGCACTGGAAAATAGGGCTCCCCCGAAAGCCACAATGTAATTCGAACCCTGAACACACCTGCTACACATCAACATGCTAGCGCTGTGACTGTGAGCATATTGGCATGCAGGTGTTAGCCTTTATCTGAAAAACACCGCAGTGCCCCTTATTAAACGCAAAGTTTCCTGCAGGAGCCATTGAAATGTTGTGTGACGTGGAAAATCAAGAAAAAATTTTGTCCTTCCTTTAAAATCTATCAAACATTGTCACGTCACAGTAAATTCAAACCCTTCACTGTCATTTCGTTCAGCTTCACGTGCTCTCACAGCAGACCTCAAACATATACAAGCCAAAAATCTGCTTTTCAACCAGTAAATACAGAAAACATCCAAATGACATGTTATTGCTCTGCTGTTGTTTTTTGTTGTTGTTTTGTTTGTTTTTTGCACTGTTACTAATAACTTTCCATTCTTCTCGTTGGGATAAATGAATTATTCCCACTGATGTTTATTCAGTCCATGAAAGAAAACATCCATGAATGTGCATTGTGCCCATCAAATATACATAATGAAGGCTGCTAAAACTTGTGTGAAAGAGAATATGCAATGCTTTCAATAAATTAACTTCTAAATAACTAGATGTGTGCACTCAACCGTCTGCTGCTTTTTGCTTTGTTTTTTTTACTTTATTCTTCTCCACATCAGACTGCCGTGTGATATTTCTTTATAATAATAAAGGACATGGATAGGGACATGTCCATATTTGCTCAGACAGAGGATACCAGACACCCATATTTAATCACAGAGACACTGCGCTGTGTTTGCTCATCTTGCTGAAGCAGAAGCAATTTGTCATACTTTGCAGGAGATAGGTCTCAGTCCGAGCTTCAAACAGAGACAATGAAAAGTCTGACCTGGGTCTTTGACTATTTCACAGCACCATTTTTAAGAAGCACTGAGTTCAAAGGTACAGTCGCTTCAGCATCGGAGGTTTCTCCAATATGTGACAGTTCAATCTACACACTGAAGATTTTGAAATTTGCAAAAAAGTCCTGATTCTGACCTCTCAAACCCTCATCCCCACGTTCCTGGAGCTGAAGGAGAAAAAAAAACAACATATTTTTGAAGCCCCAACTTGTATTCCATAGCGGCACTGTGAGTCATCCTTCTTTGTTCATGGCTCTGAAAAGGAGTGTAATGGAGCATGTAAAGAAAGGAGTGTTTATAGGGCAGCTTTGGAAAGAGGCAAGAAACAGCCAATTAACTGCAAGAAGGAAACATTGGTTTGTGTGTTCCTCTGAGGCACAGCGAGGGAGCCAAGAACAAGGAGGAAAAAAATACTAAATACAGGTCAAAAATTAATCTACCAAAAACGTGCTGCTTTAAATCCTTCATATCGTGTTTTCACCACGTTATATATATATTTTATAACGTATATATAATATATTATTTTACACTGGAACTCGAGGCTGCCTCACAGGAAGAAGGTTCTGGTTTTTGTTCGGTGCCTGGGAGGTTTCTCTCCAGGTGCTCTGGTTTCCTCCCGCGGTCCAAAGACCTGCAGGTTCGAAGAACTGGCCACTCTACTGTAAACGCACCATAGGTGTGACTGTGAGCATGAATGGTTGTCTGTGTCTGGCTTATTTTTATATAGAGATCCTGCTATTTCACCATCAGGAGCAACAGTCCGGCACAATGCCGCCGTTCCAGAATCAGAGACGTAACACAACAACATCAGCATCTGTTCCGCCATCTTGAATCTCCCTTTTTTCACAGACGAGCTCTGTCATCAAGCTCTGTCACTTCCTCCGCTGCAGTCATAACGACAGAACAACAAAGCTCCACTTCCTTGTTCATACATTTTATACAGAATAGAAGCATAACATTCCTGTCATGAACAGGCTGTGTAAAGGGGGTGTCTCTGTGTCAGCCCCCCCTGACCTTAGTACACAACACAACTATTGTGTGCTGCCAAGGGTAAACATCATTGTGCTTCCACCCAGGAAGAAAACTGCAATTACTGAGCACAAAAACATTCAGTCTCCATATTATCCACCTAAATGAATAGAACAGTTTTCCCGTTACACCTCAAAAACTTTGCCGTTCTTCTTGTTTGAGTCTGAATCGTGATGTTGGTTCCTGTTTGCACAGAAAAATGTGAGGTTAACATTTCAGTCCAGAGGAAGTGGAGTGTATTTTTAAACAGCATGTTCAGTGGGTTCAGTGTCAGGGTCTGAACCTGACTGAACCTTGTCATTAAGGCCGTCCCTTCCTGTCCTGGACAACGAAGGATCCATAGGCCTCACTTATCCCAAGATTCATTGCGCGCCAGTGATGGATCACTTTTGAAAAAGAGAATAAGGTGGTCTTCAGATGCAGGATGCAGTCCCTAAGTTGGGACACACATATCTGTGTATCATCGTTACCTCATGTTCTGGAGTTGAGGTAAATAAAGGCTGAACTACCGTGGATCCAGACGGAGGCTGGGAGCTGTGTGAGAGACTAAATAAGAAAGAGTCTGCCTCGGGCCCCAGTGGTTCAGCTGGTGGAGCACGTGTCATCTGGGCTCAATCTTTGTCCGGCCTGTGGCCCTTTGCTGCAAGTCGTTGTCTCTCTCTCTCTCTCTCTCTCTCTCTCTCTCTATCGCTCTCTCTCTCTCTATGACTGGGTTAGAGTTAACTTTAACATTTTACAGTAAATCCAGCAGACATCACAGCTCAGTCTTTCTCTTTCATTCATGTGTTTGGTGATTTTGTTATAAAATCAGGATTTGACCAGAGGTCCAGACATGGACAAGGTTCAGACTTGTGTAAATGTGAAGTTTGCACACAGGAGATGTGAAAATGTTGGGTTCTCCTCTAACACCGCAATGAATTCAAATGTTTGACTTTGTACACAAATCTGTGGATACTTTTCCTTTATCACTTCACCTACACCAACATCTCAACTTTTTTTGTAAGTTATTTTAATTTTATTACAGTGACAGTGAGAAAGAGAGACAGGAGGGTTGTGGAGACGGGGGGAGGCGGATTAGATGCAGCAAAGGACCTAAACCTAAATGGTACGCACTCCAAAAACTTCTACTTTTATTCCCATTTTGTGTTTTCTGATTCCATGTCCTGCTTTAACCCGACTGCTCTCTGAGTGTGTTCTGTATAAACCTTTCATAATGTGGGTTGTGATGAACAATGCAGCAGCTTTCATACTTGTAGTTTTGCTCCTGATTCTTGACCGCAGGTAATTTTCCCAAATCCCCACAGCTGAACTTCCCTGTATCCTGTCCTTGTGCTGTCATGCCAAACGGCAGCTCCTCTCCCTCCTGGAAAGTTTTGGAAAGGAAAGAGAACGAGGGTTTTGGAGCCCAGCTGTCAGCCAGATGAAGCTTCCTGCTCTCTCTGTGTGTTCTGTAAGCAGAGAGGATTCTGGGTCTGTTGAAAGAGTAAATAACATGTTGTCTTTTTTCTGTCAAAGTTTCGCCTCCTTGGCACCGTACACTCTGTACACAAGCACAGCACTCTGCCAAACTAAGCTTGGCTAATTGGTGATTCTAGACTGGGGATTATTGAGGAAGCAGAATTCATCACAGTAAACACATGGTAAACAGGGAATGTTTTCCAAGGCTTGGAGATGAATCAAATATTGTTGTGTTTCTACATCATCATCGCCGTTATCAAGCACTGTTGCTTTTGTGGGAGTTTTGGGAATGGTTTTTGCAAGTTTGGGAATGACAATTATTTTTTTGTTCGGGTTTGCAGTTGATCTGTTTGGAGTCTTTCTGATGTCACTGGAGATACAGCTGCAGTCTCTCTCTTATCAAGCTCAATCCTAAATGAACTCCCCTAAGAGCTGACAATGATGTCTCTGCTTCCCCGGCCTTCTCAGGGCAGCGCTAACAACACAGCTTATGACTGCGGCAAGTTTGGCCAGAAGTTGCTGCTTGCTCTCTTCCCCAGTGAACTTAAGCAAGTATTTTCAACTCGAGAAGTTTGTTTTTCAGTGGGCACCATGCAGAACAAAGCCCAACTTCAATTAGCTAAGCTCACTGGTTCCCAGTTGGAGTGCCTTTAAGGCAAAAGCTTGACATTACTTTTGAGTCCTTCTTCCTTTCCCGAATTCATTACGAGTCCCTGTGATCACAGAACATGTTACACAACCTAACGATTTTGCTTTTATCTGATGATAAAGGGCACAATGCACGAAAGAGATGAGCGTTCACATCAGAGAGCGAGAACCAGCAATATGTTTTTGCCTGCTGTATCATTAAAAAAATAGAGGTCAAAACCTGCTCTGATGTTTGCACACATCAACTTCTCCACATAATACATTTCTCCAGCCCATAAAGACGTTTGTATTTTACACCCAGCAGGTTAATCAGGTTAAAACGCCTCAGCTGGTGTTTTCTGTCATGTGATATTACAGTCTTTGTCTGCAGTTACAAACAAGCTAATAGAATATAAAGTTGTAAAAGAGAAGTTTTTTTTTCAGCTACAGTATAAATCACACAATCTGTGCTATTTGGAGACAGACGTTTGTCTATCTGCACTTGTGCATGTTGCGATCAAATAGTCTCACTTAAAGTTTAAGTGCATGAAGCAGTCGCCATTAATCACAGTCTCAACCTGAATTAGCTCCCATTGTTTCTGATGCTGAGCTTCAAAAACAACCGCCACCAACGGGAGAAGTGCACGCTAAGGTCAGACAGCTGATTAGTTAAGTCAGCTGTAGCACTCTGAACATCTTGTCAGTGTTGGTCACTCACTCAAAAAACATCTACAGGTAAATGAGAATAACCCACAGCTCGTCTGTGCAGCAGGTTATTATGACCCATATTTAGGTTTTGTTGCTAGGCGACCTCTAGTGGTTGTAGTAATTATGACAGGAGCAAAGGGAAAAGTGCGGTGACGTAGTACAAAGAGCGACAAAGTCCAGGAGGAGGTTGTGGTGGATGGATGAATATGACACAGGAGATCGGTGTTAAATTCCCATGTAAAACCAGTAGTTTATATTGTAACCATGGCAACAAAAGTCGTCTAATGTTGAGGAAGTACCTATTTTAACCCAAATCAGCATCTTTTCCTAAACCTAACCGAGCTATGACCGGTATTACGGTAACCATGTCGACAGAGGTAAGTACGCCGCTCTCAGCACAGTCCATGTGTTTATTACTGTGACCATGACAACCAAGGTCCGGTACGCCTGCCGCTGTAGGGCCAGTGCCAGTCTTCAGACTGCACGGTCCTCAGTTTTTATTGCACATTCCATTTTTTTCATTTTGTATTTGATCGAGTGAGTCTTTGATGACGTGTGTGGCCCGAATCTTTGAGGACCCGCAGCGTCTACCTGAGGACAGGGGGTCAAACAGGTGGAGGCCAGGGTGAGGACAGTCTTTGACGCTGGACAGGTAGCAGGTGTCTGCGATGTCTTTGAGTCAGGGCAGAGAGCAGCTTATGATTTTCTGTGCTGTTGCTTTTGCTGAGCACATTCATGCTTCCAAGAGGAACAATCATTTTGAACGTGCATGGGGATTTTATGTCATTCCACGTGTTATAGCACAATTCTGAGACTTTTCATTTTTAGCTCCACTACTGGGTTAAAGAGAAGAACACCAGCCCAGAGTGTTTCTGATGTGAAGGTGGTTCGAAGTGGGTTTTTTTGCTCATGTATTCACGCACATGTTCCTTTAAAGCTCCTGCCGGGGACAGTCACCTTGACTTGTGTGAAGCTGCGGTCAGATCCTTTATGCAGGACGTTACAACAATATTACTGCTCAGCTGTTACTCAAGCCAAGCATGATAATCTTGTTAGCCACACTGACTTCACGGCAAAGGTCTCTCTCAGGACTTTAAAACATGTTAATTCTCTGGCCATTTCCACCTTAGCCAGGCAGAAAATGCCCTTCTCTCTGGAATATATGCTCTATTGATTAAACTGCCTCAGAGATGCAAAGAAGCCCTTCTGCTCCTTTAAACATGTTAGCATTTTTTCTCAGTGTGCTGCCACCGTGACCGACCGCTTTGTGCACGCTCTCACTTTTATGCTTCCCGACATCAGTGAAATCAGCAGCATGAAAGCGTTGTTTGGTTTAAGAAATGAGCTCAACAACGTAACTCGTAGTATATATATAAAGCGTACGACACAAAAGGAAGTACGAGCTACCAATAACGATGCAATGCACAAATGAAAGTGCAGGGTATCGGTTGCTAAGATACGTATATACTAGTATGAAAATGCTAAAATGTAAATGCTTGAATGCAAATATTAGAGCTGTGTAGAGCAGTGCAAACGACGTACAGAGGACAATGTACCAGACAAAGACATAGAGAGGTCAGAGGTCAAAGTTCTCCATCGTTAGGAGAAACATCTCAAGTCCATCTCACGCAAACTCACAACGAGCCTCTTTCCTGAGTGTGGAAGCTGCAAACGACCGCTGCACTGCTGTGAACCACCAGGTCCCTGAAGGTGTTCATCCTCTTAGAGTTCCTGTGTCCTTCTCTCAAAGCCCACAATCAATTTCCAATTCTGTTTTGAGTTTGACTTGTACTGGTCTGCACTGGTGCACGCTGCCTCCAGGAAATAGCCACATGCTTGCACTCAGTAAAGTCCCACCCTGACAATGGCTCTCACCTTCTCCCGTCTGCTCTATTTTTGTTTGTTTGTTTGATTCTAGCTTCAAGGTGATGTCTGACTGAATCATGTTTTTTCCCCTCAGGGCTTTCCGTAGGCGTATGTTGAGAACTTTCAGTCCTAAGAACCTCTGTTGTCATTTAGACATCAAACTTGCTGCCCTTCACACTTCGTGTATCCACTGAACTGCAGCCCACACACCTCAGACTGCAGTGGAAATACAGTCTTTACGACATCATGCAGTTCCATTGTGTTGTACAAACTTCTTCATACACACACACACACACACACACACACAGTCGTGCAGTGTGGTCAGCCCACGGAAAACTTTGTAAAACTCCCAAAACAAAAATTAAAAACAAAAATTTAAAATTCTAGTTTAGATCCCAGAGTGTCCACAGATACCAAATATGTCAGGTTGAATTTGGGGGAAATGATGCACACATCATCTAGATATTAATATTTCCATTTGATCTAATGGTGCAGCTATAAAAAAGTTATCTTAAGTTTGAACATTTCACTCACCATGTAGTTCAAATGAGAAGATGCAGAATATGCTCTATATGTTACATTACCATAAATTAAGAAAAGTAATTACTACAATTATTATTACTGCATTTTAGAAAAGTCCGTTTAAAAGGAAATAAAATTTTAAACATATTTAAAGCTTAATATAAATGAACTGAAGCTGTAGTGATGTTGCTGGAGCATCATTACTATCATCATAATTCATTCACCTGTGTTAAGTTTTGTTGTGAGGTGCTAGTAAAGGGACGGACTTGTTGCTGCACCTGCTGCTGTCATTCCACTTGTTGTTGTTGTTGTTTACTGTTCCTGCTCTCTTCTTCTCTCCAGGTTTGATGTGAGACTAAGGCGCTTGTATTGTTGCAGAATCACATCTGTAGAACCATCGACATCTACAGTATATACCAGTGGCGGCTGCTGGTCTTATAAGGAGGGGAAGCTCATTTTTGGCCTACATCATAAAATGTGTCCGTTTATTTATATGTAAATTCGCAGAGTGACAGAAGAGAGTCGACAAACACAATGCTAGTCATTTTTAACAAAGACAAAGGATCAGTAACGTCTCCAGATCAACTCCGAACAACAGAATGAAAAACTTGAAAAATGTTCCGGTGGATGCTTATACTTCAATATCGCTGATTCGCTCATTTCTCTGTCAATCAAAAAGGGACTCAGCCTCAGACAGATCATCCAATCATCATGCAGAAGCCGAGCGTCCGGGCCAGCCCACTGCCCCATAGACCCCCAGAGACGCTGAGCGTCCGATAGGCGGGACAAAGCCCAGCATTTATCCAATGACCGTCTAGTTTCGCTGCAGTGGAACAACCCACTCTGTGCTTCCCCACTGAAGTCAGTAGACGCTCGGCGTCTACACTGTGTAAAGCGCTGTGGCGCTGCGGGGATGAATGAGAAGGAAGTCGTGTCGGTTACCTGTGATAAGTAGCTGATTCTGAACAAAAGATGAACGTGTTCTAGCGCATATTTAGTCAGTGAAATGTTCACACAACAGCACATATTTGACCACTTATTTTGTTGACATTTTAGGGGAAGCTGAGCTTCCCTTGCATCTCAGAGCAATCGCCACTGGTTTATACATAGAAACAAGTACCGTCACATTTACAGAGTTTTGCCATCGACTTGGTAATGAAGGGTCAGTTCCACTGTCTGATGAATTTATCTCAACAATTAGAAGTGGTTTATGCTGCTTCCCTTTTTCCCAACATGGAGCTGGGTTGTAACAACCTGTGAATAGGGAGCGCTTGTTTACTGAACCACAGCAGGAGGTCCAAGCACAGCATCGAATCACATTTAACCTTAAATTGTGACCATAATGACTTTGTACTTCATTGTAAATCCATCAATTCTTTTCTATATTCACATTAATAATCATTTTTGTTTGTTTTTCAGAAACTTTTTGGGGTTGAATATTTGAAGAACATAATGATTTTCTGAGCTGAAATGTGAAATCTGTCACGGTCGGTATCTCGGAAGTGCACTTGACTGAGATAAACTCATCTAATTTCATGCTGACAGCCTGTCACTGTTTACTGTTTTCATGCCTCGCAGTCTGTCCTCGCATCATGACATGTTAGCGAACGCGCTCCTGGAGTCGAAGCAAATGAGGCACTCGCCCGCGTTACGGGCACCGAACATTACTGGACTGAGTGGGATTTGTTTCCAAATGCAGCTTCACAAAGTTAACTTATTGCGAGTTCACCGTGGGTCTCCCTGTTTTCCATTAATTATAATCCTGTCAGCGCCGTTCCATATGTGAGGAGCGAGGGCTGCTGCCGTCGCTGTGCGCCTCGACAGTATATACAGCCGCGGCTGGCACGGTGCAACTGAGGGAAGTGTGGGCCGGATACGCTCCCCTTCACTGGCAGGCAAAGGCTGCATTATGCTAATGTAACAACCAGAGGAAGAGACGGAGCGAGGAGAGAGGGAGAGAAGGAGGAAAAGTGAACAAAAAAGAGAGTGTGAAGAAGAGATGAGTGCGACTAGGAAGAGAGTGGGGTGTGTGTGTGTGTGTGTGTGGGAGGGAGGGAAGGAGGTGTGTGTGTGTGTGTGTGTGGGGGGGGTTGGTTGGTGGCTGGTGTGAAAGTGAGCAAGAGAAGTCACATAGTCCATACATGGCGGGGGCGAACATGTTGTCATCTCCTGCATTTAAATGCCCCCGCTCACTCTTCTCCACACATCATTTAAATTGGGTCAGACAAGTGTTGGAGAACCAGTTCAAATGCAATCACAAAGACACCGACCCCCCCCCCCCGGTGATGCGGAGCAGCACCAGGAAGAGCCATCTTGTAGCTAATATCTCAGGTTGGCAGCTCCGGCTTTTATATGTGTTTAAATCTAAACAACGGGTCAGCACAACATACACATTTCTCCCTCTTTGACCTCTGAGCAGACGCAGCGCACCTGCTGATGAAGCTGTGCTGCAGAAGTGGATAGACCCAGAATTTAATAAAGGCACCATCAGGCGCAGTGACTCACAGATTGCTGCTGTAAGTACCTTTGTGAAATGCCTTTTATATTGCAGCTCTTTATTCTCCGGGATTAAAGCATGGGAGTATTATACAGCGCTATCTAACGTAGGCTTTAATGGTATGGCATATAGGAAAGAGAATGCAAAGTGAGCACAGTGTGAGAAATGTGTCACTGCGGTCTGTAAAAGGAAATGAGCGAGCTGGTATGGTAAGCACATTCTCAGCAGGAAAAAAAAAATGTTTCAAGCCGCAAACACAGGGAGACAGAATAGTGGTTTTTCAAAGCTTCGGCGTGTTTCTGCTGCTTAAGGAAATGCCCACGTCGCCGTCGCCGCCCTGACTGCAGGTTCCACCGCTTTCAAAACTTATTCCATCTCAAAGAGTCATTTGCAATTTCAATTTTTTGATAGAGATCTGACCATTCTGCGTCGCATTTTAAATACTTTGGTAAAAATATTAGAGAATATTTTTGGCAGCCGGAGGCGTGGGGAGAGTAAGCTGCTAAGCTTCTTAGGACCCCCATGTGAGTAAATTACAAATCTAATGTCCTTTGTTCATTTGGTTTTGTTGCAGTTTAATTGTTCAGTGATGTGAAAGTTTGTGTTGTGTTTTCTTTTGTTTGTTTGTATTTGTCCTTAATAGATACGAAGCAAATTATATTTGCTGTGTTATCTTCGTCTGCACATCAGCTGGCTGTAAAATAACAACCAGCTGCGGCTCAGGAGGCAGAGCGGGTCGTCCACTAATCTCAAGGTCCAGGGTTTGATCCCCGGCTCCTCTCGTCCACCTAGGGCAAGATATTGATTCCAAATTGCCCCTGATGGCTGCTCCATTAGTGTTTAGCTGTGATGTGTAAGTGAATGGGTGAATGTGGCATGTATTGTAAAGCACTTTGAGTGGGCGATAAGACTAGAGAAGCGTTACATACGTGCAGAATATTTTACAATCATTTTAATCACTGTTTATTTACTCTGCACATTTTTAAAAAAGGTGTGAGTGTCCATTCTTTATTTTTGACCTTGAAAACTTTAGTTTGACAAAAAAATAAAAAAGAATATCTCATGTTCTTCCTCCATCTGCCGAGGAAGACTGCAAGATACAGTTGAAAGCTCGAGTTAAGATGTATTTGTCAAACTTTAACTGCACGAAAAACTGTCTATGCTGCTGTTACATTTTACTTAAAGACAATAATAAATAAAGACAAAAAGATTCCTTCATGACGATTGGCTGAGTCGTGTCACATGACCAGGGCCGTATAAATGTAATAACTCTGCTAGTGGCTACACAGCACAACTTCCTGTGTAGGCTTCTGCTAAAGCACAACAAAGAAGAAATGATTTTAGCTTATCCGTACATTACGTGGTATCTGATCGTACTTGCTGATTCCTGATCCAGTATTTTAGGCAGCATCAGTATCGGCCAACTAACAACATGTTACACAGTTTAGTTTCCTTCAGTCTTGTCCACTTCCTGAGTCTGTTACAGACAAACTGCCAATAGAAAGGTCGACACCACAGCAGACATTTTGACAGTACAATGCAGCTGACAGAAGTGACATCACTGTTCCTCCTTCCTATAAAAAAAAAGAAGTGCACTGTGAACAGCACTTTTAAAATCAGACTTACACTGTGATTCCACATATGCTGATGATGTGGCTCTTGTTGCTCTGTCACTGTGCTGCAGGACTGGTGTCAGGCGAGTCAACTGGAAATCAATGTGGCCAAAACAAAAGAGCTTCTAATACAAACAAAACCAAGAGGAAGCAGTAACACCTGCCCTGTCATACTGAATAACCAGCCTGTAGAGGAAGTAGAACATCTGAACTACTTGATCAGACTCTAAGGTTGACTGCTCTTAATCAGGAAGCGGAGGAGCTTTGGTGTTCGCCATGTCGAACAGGAGCCTGGTTGAAAGCATTTTATCATTTAACATTACAGCTTGGTGCAGACACTTGAATGTAAGGAGCAAAAACATGTTCTCCAAAATTGTCAACATGCTGGGTTGGTGATCCGCAAGTCACACAAACAACTTTGCAATATATTTGACAGTGCTGTACACAGGAAGGCTAAACCTCACACCCACTACACTCACAGTTTAAACTGTTTCTGCTGGCCATCGATTCAGGGCCCCAAGGGCCGGCCGGAGCTCATACAAGAAATCTTTTATCCCCTATGTCATACAGGCACTAAACACAAAATGACCGCACCTGGGAACACTTGTTACTTGTCTTGTTATTTTATAAGATTTGCTCTCTGGTATTTATTTAATCTGCTGCTCATTTGCACGACAGGTTGTTTGTTTTTAATGGTCTGTTGTCTAATGTGCATTGTTTATATTTTACTGTACTTTCTTTAGGAGATGCCAAAGACAAATTTCCACTGAGGTGGTCAATAAAGTCAATCACTCAATCATTATGATTTATTATATGATGTAACTGACTCTTATGTTGTTGGTGGAGTTCCCCTTTAATGTCGATGTAAAGTACGTGTCAGTTCACCTGATTACTGCTGCTGAAGTCAAAGTACAGCCATGAGTTGCTGTTCTAACAGAGGGGACCCCTACACGTCTGCATCAGCAGGGGGGGTTGGGTGGGGGTTGGGGGGTCATTCATTGTGGCCCCTCAGAGCCTGGGCCCGGCCCTGATGTTCAGATCACTCCCTCTTTCAGCATGTGTCTGTGTGTTTTCCTCGAGCACACTTAAAATTTAAGACTAGACTCAGATCAATCTGAGAAGCAGTGGTGGATGTGCTGTGTCACAGTCAGCGGGGACCAGGGTCTCTGCTGCAACACATTAGTCAGCTGTTGTTTTTACAACAAAAACGGGCGGCTTCTCCCTGTCATGTTTCCTCCTCGTGTCTTATTAGTTTGTATTTGGCGCTGTCCCTCAGTGCACCTGACACGTCGCCTGCTTTGTTTACCATCAGCACAGGTTTGCTGCCGTCGGAGCTGATGGATGTGTCCTGCAGGAGTTCTGTTCTCCCCAACAGCCGACACATCGACGAACGCCACTGCATCTTAAAACAAGGACAGCTTGATTGATTCATTTCCGTGCTGTTGCCTTCATTTGTAATTACTGTTATATTTTTATGTCGTTACCACAACCGGCTCCCCCACCGGCTGATGGATAATACATCTCTATCCACTCCTGCACTGGGCTTAATTGAGTCTCTGTGATGCAAATTCACTGAGTTTATTAAAGGCTGAGTTTCCAGAGAGCGATAAAGGGCTGCCTCCACTGTCTGTCAGTTTTATGAGTCAGAATATGTTAGTACATCATGGCCATGTGGAACTATTGTTCTTCTTTACTTTCACTGACTTTGTCCTCAAACCTCTCTCGCAGTTCAACATCTATAAACTAAGTCAGTCAAAGGATGAGAGAGAAACTACTTTTTTAAAAGGTCTAAGTGGGTGTTTGAAGAATAAGACTTGTTTGGCCTGGACGCAACAATGGTAGTGAGTCATCCCAGGTCACCATGACGTGATTTCTATTGGTTACCAGGCCCAGCATTGATTAGTCGTCATTCTTTTGATAACAAGTTACAGACGAGATTTCAGAGAAGAGCACTGTGCTAAACAGAGCTTTATAACACTATTAAAGCTGCACCATTAAATATTTTTTTATATTAATGGGTAAAATGAAAGTGTGACACGTATATGAAAAAAATAAGTAAATATGCAACACACATTTCATTTAAAGGGTTAACTTCATTCTCGTATAAAGATATCGCAGGTTTCTATTTTCATGGTTACGCAATTTAGTTTTAGGTCAACCTGGAACGAGCAGCTGGTGGACGGGGCTCCAGGTATGATCAGGACTTCTCAGTGAGGAAGTAGGTGTAGGTGTAGTTTTCCATAGTTTTTTTTTTTTTACTTTTTATGTGGGAAAACAAAATATTAATCATAGCAGAGTTTTTCCTGATTTATGATTTTATCTGGCTTCATTAGGAATCAAAAGAAAATTGGTAGGTTTCTGGAAGGTAGTTTGACAGTAACGACCTGCACATTCACTTGTTCTTTATTGGTGAATTGTTTCAAAGTGAAACTATCGTCATTTTGTGCCGTGAAAAGATAAAAAACCTTTCTTCTTGCCTCTTTAAACTTGTGTTGGTTTTGCGTCCTTCTCTTATTCTCCAGTTTTTGTCCATTTCCGTTCCTGCGGTCCGTCCAGCTCATTTCCACCGGGTCCATGCAGCAGAAAGACGAATGAGCTGTGTCTGATGTACAATCCTGCAGGTGAGAGCGCAGCCAAGAAAACTCTGACTTTGCTAAATGAGAATCTAACAGATTGTAGGCCTCAGAACAGAGACTGCCAGGCCCCTCCCTGCACACTGTAGGCCTGGGAAGGAGGGTGGAAATCATCACTCCTAAATCTGCCACGGCCCCAAAGACTGATGTTCACCTTTCTGTCATTTATTCTACTCGACCTGTTGGTGCAGACAAGGTCAATTTGGCTCGTCAGCCCGCCCCCCACCCCCTCCTCTGAATTGCTCTCCTGGCCACTTCAGGATCCCGGAGTGGCTGGATGACGCCTCGTGCCCCCACCCGAATGCATCAGGCTCTCCACTCTCACTGCACCTGCGACCGCACAGCGTTTGTCTCGAACGTGTGTTTGCGTGCCCGGGTGACGGAGCAGGGGGAAACTGTGTGTGTGTGTGTGTGTGTGTGTGTGTGCACATGCTGAAGTGTGTAATTCCCAGGCTCAAAAGGCCACTAATTTCTGCACTTAGACAGCGACTTGCTCAGCCCGGCAGCGTCTTAAAGGCCCCTCTGTTTTCTCTTTGACCTACAACTCTCAAGTCAACGTCTCCCCGCCTTCCCGTCCCTCCTCTTTGGGAGTAATTACAGATTTCATTTTCACCTGTGTGTTTTAATTGCTTAACGCTTTCATTAATTCGGGGACCCAACATGACAGTAAAGAATCAAAGGGATTTGTCCAAACACTGATTATATATATTCAGCCTCAGCACTGTGGAGGAGACGATGTTGCTCGACAGCCAATGGATTTGACGGCCAGTCAGGCGGCGGGGGCTATCAGAGCAGGGATGTGCTCAGATGGCAATAAATCCAAGCAAATCCTGTTGCCCTCTGTCAATTATGAGCCATAATCCCTTTCTTTTCTGAGAGTCAAATGGCCTCTCAGCGCAGCTCACTCACTGGAGTCGCGGGCTCAGGGACTGGTTACCATTGCAAAGAGAGGTGGTGATATAGAGGAATAGCAATTACCATAATTACCATTAAGTGCAGGTCTGTGGCCGTCCGTGACCCAGGTGGCGAAACATTCCCTCCAAAGATAAGAAAATCATTGATATCTGCTTATCCTTCATCAGTTTTAAATTAAATTAAGAGATCTTCACTCAGTGTACAGCAGGTATCACAAAGTTTGGAGTGAACTCATTACTAGCTTCGCCTCAGCCTCTTGCATCAAGAGACCTCCGGCACATTCGATAGGAAACTGAATGTGTCTCGCTCTCGCAGGTGAGATGGCAGGTTTACAATTGCCATCGAATGTCACATTGTGTACAGGCTGGAAATGTTGTCATAGCCTTGTCAGCAGTCTGTTTTGTAGACTATGACAAACTCCTCAAACAACGTGATGCGTTCTGGATCTACACTCTCCAAACACCAGCTCCTACGGGACTAAATGATGAAATTTTTCTTAATATGTTTCTTTGATTCCTGACACTGAATATTCTCTAAATATCTTTTGTAAATATTTTTCTTTACATTTTTCAACAGTAAACCTTCTGGTTCCTTCTTCCATGCAACCTGGTTGTTATGATGTTGCACGTGTCATGATTTGCTTTAGGACTCTTTGTGTTTGGACTTGTGTATTATGTTTGAACACTTTATATTGGTATTGAATTTGTTTTATTTCCTGTTTTATTTTGAAACCGCTTCCCTTGTGCGTCTCATGTTTATTTACTCCCTGTTTTTGTCTCGTGTTAATTGTCTTCCCTGCCTTGATATGTTCCACTTGAGTTCAATCACCGTTGCCCCCTAGTGTATATAAGTCTGTTTGTTGGATCATTGTTCTCCTGTTTCCCCGCCATCGTCTACGGTGTTTTTTGAGCTGTGGTTTTTGTTCCTGCCTGGTTTTATTTTGAATTCCTTGTTTTGTAAGCTTCTGTTTTTGTCATTAAAATGTATTTTTCATCTTGTGTTTGGTTGTCTGCGTTTTGGGTTCAGTTATCCTTGAAACCTGACTGCACGAATCTCTTGACATTATATTTATATGATGTATTATTATAGATGACTGGAACACATTCATGACTCACTTTTGTAAACTATTTTTATGAAGTATGTTTTAATTAACTCACCTATTTGTGACTATGTGGAGGTTCCTGTCTTCTGTGTATTGATGTGAACTGTTACATAGTGAATTTAAATCTGTTTATTGTTCTTCCACTTCACGTGGGATGAGGTGATTGGCTGACGACTCAAAACCCGTCTTCCTGATGAAGGTGTAGGACTGAAACGTTGCATCACATTGTTTGCTGCGTGTCAGACAGTGTGTGGGATTTTTTGATTGCCACTTTGGATCCACTCATCCCGTTCCTACGAACTCGCCTCACTGAGTAGATGTGCAAAGTTTTCTCACTCTTTAAAAAATTTAGGTTTTACCATGGTGATGCCTCCATGCACAAACCCACCCCAGTTGTCCCAGTTTGCTTTGGCGGAACTTGATCGGCGTTCCAGCACCAAATGCGAGCCAGGCGTTATCACGCCAACATCGGTGTTGGACCTCATTAATGCTCTGGTGGCTGAATGGGAACAAATCCCTGAGGCTTGGTTCCAAAATCTGGTGCAAGCCTTCCCAGAAATGTGGAGGCTGCCGGGACAACAGACTCAGCCCAGATTAATGCCCATGATGCTGGTTGTTCACCATGTGGGGATAATGATCCAGAATCCACATTAGGGCTGTCAGATTCTCACGACTCCATTACTCGATTATTGTAAAAGAAGATAACGATTTAAAAGAATGTCTGCCGGCACATTATCATCATCAGTGTATCAATATTTCAGTTTTAGATATCAAGGTTATCATCAATGCTGGAATATCACCACACCCCTCATCCACATACTTCAACTTCAATCAGTAGAATTGAGTTTATTTTATCTTATATTTTGCTCACATACTTTTTAAACATGCTAACAACCTGGCTGAAATATCTCAACAGCGATTGGATGGATTGTGTCGGCATTTTGTTCCAACATTCACAGACGATGGATCCTAATGACTTTGATGATCCCTTGACTTTTCCTCTAACATTTGTGTTGAGTTTGTTTTACCAACTGTACCCAGTGCCCATGGATAGGAAACGAATGGATCAACAATGAAACCAAAGACAGTGGGTTGGTTTGACCTGGTGTTAATAATATGTTTTTGTGTTGCTGTTTGACTGGTTTGATTGGTGACCCTGTTGTTTTCTACCCCGGGTAGAAGTTTGACCAAGAGACTTTGAATGGTGACACAAACGGGGAACAGTGTGTTTTGGTGCTTTCAGGTAGAACAGTGACATCTGCCGTGTCTCTGGACTAAATCAAAGCAAGAACTTATGACTTATGATGATGTAATATATGTACATATATATATAAAATCATGCCCTTTATATTTTCCTGTTGTGTCTATATATACGCCCAGAACAGATATGAATAAGTAGTGGAGGAGAGTGACAAGGCCAGCAGAAGAGCAACACAAGGGAGAGTGAAGTGAGATTATGAAGAGAAAATCCGGTACATGTGAGCAGCTCTCCGGTGACTTCATTTAAAAACACAAGCCACACAACATGAGCCTTAAAAAATTAAATTCAATAATTCATGCAAACGGCTGCGACTTGCCATGATTTATTTGGTGTACTCCACTCTGCCTAAATTAGCCATAAAGAGTGATACAACATTTGCAGGCGCTGCACAAATGATATGTAGGTTGTATGTTTTGTCATAACCGAGGCAATTCATCTTCTACAACTAAATGAGTCAGGCTCGGCTCTGGAGGCACCCGTATCTTTCTTTCTGCAGGGAATTAATTTCTTAATGTAGTACACAGCGTTTGCTCATGTCATAAACCACGGGCCAATTCAGTGTTTCACTTTTACAGCTATATGAGAGCCAAACAATATTTATCCCTGCAGTGTTTACACCCAGAGGTTCCTGGACTTTTCTACTTACAAGCTGGAATCTTTATGCTTTTATAATCTTCTAATCAACTCTGACCAAATTCATTCATTTTCTCAATTTAGAGCTAATAGTATAATGTCTGGCTGCATGGGCTTTGTGTTGACAAGCCAAGAATCACCCAAACAGATCGGCTGACTTGGTCTGAATGATATGAGTTGTACCCTGGTGATGTAGTTGATAAAGCCGTCACCCACAGAGACATGCAAAGAAAACACATGCAAACAGACAAAACACAAACAACTTCAGGAAACGTCATCAATTTGACAACACATGAGCTGCAAATACTCACAACACAACCAAGTGTTTCCAGGGGACACAACAAAAAGGAGGAACCTGCTGGGACACACTTCTTGTTCAGTTCTTTTAACTTCAAAAGTCACAATTGGGGATTGAACAACAAGTGCGTTCCAGCCGGGTTCATCACTTTTTTCGTTTTAAATTATGTTTTTCTTTAATTTCGATAGCAACAGAGAGAGAGAAAGAGAGAGAGAGGCGATAGAGAGAGGGTGATATGCAGAAATGCGCTCTACCAGGTATCAGATTCAACAGTGTTTTTTTTTTTTTATCTTGTATTATTTATTTCCAAAACTTAACAACAACATGAAGAGCAGTTAGGGCCACTCATGAGTTGATAAGCACAGATTTCTATCTTGGTGTGTGGCAGGAAACAAAAGAAAACACAACTGATGTTTGGAAAAATATCTGATATAAATATTTCATCAGAGTGAGTGTTTTCATTTTTCATTGTGTTGCCAAACTGATTTATTCTTGCATAATTCAAAATCAGCTCGGTGGTTTACTGGATATTAGGTGATGGTAACATGTAACATGGAATAAAATAAGCCACAACAAACACAAATGCTGTTCGCCCGTGTGGCGAGGCGTGTGGCGGCCAATCCGAACAACATTTCAAAATATGAATATGTGAACATTACCAACAATTTGCACATGCAGTATGAGCAGGATGCGATTGCAAACTATTACACTACAGTAAGTGCATTACTATCCATCTGTTTAACTGCACAATCCTGAGTGGAAACACCAGGAATTTGAAAAGAAACAGATATAATATCGTTAACTTTTTCATTATGTTTAGTATGATAATAGTTTAATGGAAAACCAGGGGGAAATGGGGTCGCTCTTGAACAAAGCCAGAGGTCCTGCATGACAAGACAGAGACATGTCTTGGCTGCAAAACAGTCTGATTTTGGCTGTTGTATCTTTCCTCCATGCAATATCCACTTGGTGGCCACTTCATTAGTAACACCTGCCTGCTAAGGCAAACAGCCTGCTCCTCCAAACATCACATTATGTGGCTGTAGCTCAGTACACCCAGCATGCAAACACGGTCGAGAGGTTCAGTTACTGTTCTCTAAATGAGCCAGATGTCTCATCTACGTGACTCTGAATGTGGCGCATTTGCTGGTGCCAGACACGCCAACTTCAATGTCATGGAACCGGTAAAACTCCTGGGATTTTCATTCGCTAGAGTGTCTACAGTTTACAGGGAATGGTGTGATAAACAAAACAAATAAAATGCAGTTAGCAGCAGTTTATGGGGCTAAGACACTTTGTCACCTAGACAGGTCAGAGGAGAAGGACCAGACTTGTTAAAGCTGACAGGAAGATGCATGTAGCAGCCAGTGCAGAAGTTGTTTTAGGAAGTTTAATGCTTCTGTTTCATCTTTTTTCTCTCGTGCTGCATCACTGCACATGACTTAATATAAGAGACCTGCAGCCTGTGTTAGTGACGCTGGTATGAAGGAAGTGATTCTGTATGTAAATGAGCCTTTGTACGAGGAGAAGTGAACAGGTATACAGACCACTTACCTGCAGACCTGAGCTCACCCAAGCTTCCCCACGAGCTCTGCTTAACCCATGAACTGAAAACTGTTGTTACTTACCTGAGCCAAGTCCATACTCACATGCAATCTGTGGGGACTCACCTGTGCTCCATTCATCCTATTGAAAGCATCAATAAAGGTCATTTCAGACTACTTATTGGTTCCTACCACACCCCGTGACAACAGCTGTCACTCAGAGCAGCCACACCCACAAGAATGCCTAACTTTACACATACAGTTGTGCCTTTAACATGTAACAAGTTTACAAGTTTAACGCAATTTTGGAGGTTCCCTGAAGTGGCCATTAGAGGAACTGTAGTTTTTAGCACTTCAGTGTTGGCTTCCTTTTTCAGCCCTGGAAGTTGCCACTTGTGAATAAACAGCTGGATAACATCGTCAACTGGAACTTCAGATAACAAAGAAGCAGTGGCGAAATCATCACAACAGGTGATGATGAGGGATGCAAATGTTACCTATAAGCCAAAGCTGAAGGAATGCTAATGCTACCCATAAACAGATGATAAAGGATGCTAATATTACCTATAAACAGATGATAAAGGAATGCTAATGCTACTTGTAAACCAATGCTGAAGGAATGCTGATGCTACCTATAAACAGATGATAAAGGATGGTAATGCTACCTATAAATAGATGATAAAGGAATGCTAATGCTACTTGTAAACCAATGCTGAAGGAATGCTAGTACTACCTATAAACAGACGATAAAGGAATGCTAATGCTACTTGTAAACCAATGCTGAAGGAATGCTAATACTACCTATAAACAGATGATAAGGGATGCTAAAGCTATAGGACGCTAATGATACCTATAAACAGATGTTAAAGGTTGCTTATTCTACCTATAAACCAGTGCTAAAAGATGCTAATGCTACAACTGTTCCAGGTCTGATATAATACAGTACTGGAAGCATTATTACTGACATTTCAAACATGCTAACATTCAGCTTTACTCCAAATAAACCAGTCTAACCAGTGTTTCTTGTCAGTCTGACATCCTCTGTTGCGGTGTAACCATGTACAGTGTCATTGTGAATAAAAATTATAATATTGCAGATTCCTACTGTTGTGAGATACTTTCATAATAAAGAATATATTGGGGAAATATTTCTGCAAAATGGTGTAACTTGCTGTGCAGGGGCAGAAACTGAACAACAGAAATTAACTTCTATAGTGTCATTTGAGGAACATTCAGACAAAAAAGGACCCATTATATAATTTCCATGTCCATTCACAACCTTAAAGTAGATGAACAGAAGTGTACTTTAGTTAATTATTGTGTGACAATTAAACAGCAACCCTTTTCAATCTCTGATTGTCTAATTTTCATATTCACTTCAAATACTCCAAACAACAGCCACTGCCAGTACGTTGCAGAAAATAGCTTTACAGGTTTTACAGAGTGTGGCATTGTCTTTTAAGCATCAGGGAAAACTGAACTGACTTGCTAATACACGATTAAAAGTGCATTATCAACGCAAAGGGGGCTTCAACAAAAAAATCCTCTAGCCTCTTAGATGGGATATTACTGCTCAAATATGCTAAGCAGCATGACTAGCAAGACTTCCCTTTGGCGTTACTGTGAACTGTGTGGACACATTTACAAAATAGGAAATGTTGAGTCCCACAATTTATTGTAGCCATAAAAGTACCTTCAAACAAACAACTAACATTCAACCATCATGGTTTCAATGCCCTGGTCGACCCCTTCATTTTCTAAATTTCTCTTCAGTGTCCTATCTAAATCTGACAGGCTTACTCTCCTGTTTTTAGGTGTGTGCCGGAGGCTATTTGACTTAATGATAAATGTCAAATTTCATGTCGCATCTGCAAATTCATCAGTAGGCTGCTTGAGATGTTGAATGTCACTCACTTTTTTTTTTTTTATTTGCTTCAGTTCTTAAGTTCATCTGCCAAGATCTTCCTTTTGTCAGCTTTTGTTTTGCTTTCTTTTTCTTTTCTCTCATCATCAAGGTAAGCAACATACCTTTGTCTAAATCTTGAAGCAGACATCAGAATCCCCTTGGAGATGAGTGACTAACAAATCCTCCTTCATCACAAATCCTCGCTCCACGCTGGCTTCTCCGTGGGAAACGACCAAGAGAATCTGGTTCGCATCAAGACTTCTCCAGCCTGAGCAGCACATGGCGACAGACCTGAGGTCAAAATGAGCCAAAGCAGAAGACGATGCAGCAACGTCGAGGAATTCTCTGAATTGTTGTGAGACTTGACCACCTGATGAACCCACTTGGCTTGTAGCAACCAGGGTATGAAGGACACCTTTCATCATCACCGCACACAGGTCTTCGAGACCATCAGCCTGGGGTCATGACACTGTGTGTTTCTTTACCAGCAGGTGGGTTCGCTGTCGCCTTAAGAAGGAGTTCAGCGAGGAGAGTCTTGGTCTCCGTTCTTATTTCTGCCTCTCTGAGCTGCCTGACGGATGTGTCTGCTACAAATCCAACATGAGTTTTCCCAGCATCCTTGAGGTGGGAACAATTAGGAGAAGCTTCTGCATGTTGGTGGTTTGTTTCGGGACCTTGTCTGTCATAAACCTCCAAAAGACCTTGCAACGAGGACAGAGCAAAGATCAGCTGAATCCTTTCACAACACTTGTTACCTCGGAGTACAAAAATGTCCTTGTCATAAAATATATTACCATTAAATTCTACAGGCAGAAATTCCACTTTCACTGAATAGATATTTAAACCAACTTTACTGGGATCAAAACTACTAGATATCAATGAATTTTCATCATTTTAACCCTTTATATACTCTCTTTTAGGTTATACCACTAATGATTCATTTAAAATAATCACACAATGATGGAAATTTTTTAAATTTAAGGTTAAGTTTGACATTCTCTTCTCCCCATTTTTCCCCTAACACAGAAACACCCACACTCAACCACTCTCTCTCCTTCTCTCTCTCTATCTCTCTCACACACACACACACACACACACACACACACACCCACACACACACGTTCGGGCTGCTGTGATTCATAATACAGGGGGCCACAAGGATTAATGAGAAATGCAACCATCTGAATTGTGAGCTTAATGTGCAGAACATGAAACATGAAAGTTATTAAAACTGTTTTGTCAAGTGACAATGTTGAGTGTCATTAGCCTATTGGACCCATTTAACATGTAGATTACCATTATATGTAGATCATGTTGCCCATTATTGCTCCATCTCTCAAAAATGCATTAGTGCACTTTACATGTAGTGACCTGCATGTGAAATCACATCGTCACATTTATTTTCCTGTAGATTTATAATACACACTAATACATACACACAGACATACACATACATACTGACACACCAACATACACAGTAATATTTCAATTCCATACATCCAATATCCACTGTCAAACTGAAACTTACAGTTAGACTTGCCTTTGAGTAACTTGAACACGTCATCAGTCATGAAGCGAAGCTCGGCTCAGGCAGTCAGGAGAGGAGTAACCTGCTTTGCAATGCTTTCATATACTGCAATCCGCACAGCGAAAAGTGAACCTTTTCTTCTCGTCTTGACATGATTTGCATTTAGGCTGTGGGAAATCTCCCCGGACAACTGCCTCAGCATATGTCTTGCCCATGTGGCCACATGAGAAGTGCTCTGTAGTAGACATTCATGTTCTCAATCCAGCAATGCTGACAAAATTTCAACATGAAGGCTTCACTCCATGTGGCCTTGGTGCAATCCCCTGTATGGGCAGGACTGTGTTTGAAAAGCCAGGCGAGGGAGAGTGTGGTGGTTTTCAGTTTACACTGTGGACGTCCATCGATATTTGAATGAAATTTTTCACTCCAATTCCACCAAGAACCGAGGCCATTTTGCCAACGGCATCGCATGCAGCAGCAATACCAAAAAACCCGTCTCCACCATCACAAATTCAAACTTGCAGGTCTATCTGTTTCCGTTGCAATTTGTTTAGTGACTCGTGACAAAACGCCACATGTCTCAACATCTCTAACAAGAAGGGATCTGAAGTAAGGTGCAGAGGCAAACGTGTGGAGGTAGGTGGCTTTAATGATCCCACATGTAAAAACCAACCAGTGATCTCACTGTCTGGGAACATCTCTGAAAACAGCTCCCCAACACTGAGACATGGATTGTATGAATAGTGCAAATCCGCCACCTTATAAGGGGCATGTGTAAGTTTTCTCTGCTGTAGAACATGGTTTCTTGCTGGGAGCTGATGGTGTTGGTTGTCACCTGACAAGTTGTGATGTCACAGTGGGTCATCATGTGGTACATTTAAAGAGCTTTGCTTCGTAGCTGTAGCACTCACAGTACCTGTCACCTGTTGGAACCTTTGAGAGTTTTTTTTTAACACTAGGACCTCAGCATTGTAGCACCCACAGACACCACAACAGTCTGCCAGACCGTCTTAATTACATTGTTTGGGCTCTAAAGCAGTTCTGCTCGAGCAGTGGAAAAATTATAGAAGTGTTACTGTACTTGGCTTGGAAACTGTTGGGTAGTTATTATTTATTTATTTATATGAAGGCTAAAACTGTCAGATAAATGTAGGCCTACTGAAGTAAAAATAAGACATCACTGAGTATAGAGAAAGATTGGTAACTATCCAATTGCCAATTAATGATTTTCCATGTCGTTATATTACGATTTATTTAGTGCTGCTGCACATCTTCTATCCAAATGGACAGTTTTCTCTGGAGATGGTGCACTGTCGTGCCAAGAGCCACTGCTGCTGTTTGCTCTGAGATTTGTTGGATTGTTATTTTTTGTTTATTGTATGTTGGTGTTTGCATTTTACAACTCTTCTACCTGGAGACGACGCACAAGTTGTCAGAGAGTGTGGCTGCACTGCACAGCAGCCAGCAGCCCTGTTGAGATTTATTAGGCTGTGTTATAATTCCTTATTCGTTATCAACAATGAGGGTGATTGTTGCTTACTGCTTATAGAAAGTAGCCCATAAGCCTACTATTTACCAAATCAAATTCTGCTTAGGGCCCCATAAAGGCTTGTGCCGGCTCTGCCCTCATCAACACATTACGTTATTCCAACAGCTATGGACATTCGGACTTGCACATCAAAACGTTAAATTATCCATGTAAAGTCCATGATTTTTCCAAAATTTTATGACCTTTCCAGGTTTTTCATGAACCCTGTAATATATAGCAGAATAGAAGCTGGAGATTTATGTATTGGATATCAGAATTTTCTTCTGCCAGTGGCATAAAATTGTGACACCCTGTGAGGTACCAGTCTGATACTTCAGAAGAACATCTTTGACTGAAAATCTTCCACAGGACCCGACAAAAACAGAGCCCTAATTGGGCGACACTTGTGTCATCCTGAGGTGTGAAAACACCTCTTGGAGTATAACAAATTCTCCACTCCTTCTGCCTGCTGGCTCTCCAGAGCAGCAGAGTGTCCTCCTCCACCTCCTTCTGCTCTCTGCTGTAACCACCAACAGTAGAGCCCACATAAAGGCCCAGGGCCTGTTCTCTGAGCTGTCCCTGGATGCCGACACTAGAAGCCTCTGCTGCTCCCTGCAGAGCTGAAGGCACATGTGAGGAAACAGATGATGAGCCGAGGAGAACAGACACTTCCCAAACTCTCCCTCCACACATAAGGTCACGCATGCCCCCGCTGGAATTCATATATTTTAGATTCAATACTATTCCCAAAATGTTCATTTTCACTACTACAACACACTGTACTTAACAATCTGTTGTAGCCCAGTGATGATATCCTTTCTGCAAGAAAAAGTGATTTCAAGAAACTACATAGTACGGTTTCAGCAGTCCATAAAGTGGTTTAAGAGAGTTCTGTGCTGATGTGGCATTGCACCCCTACAACACTGTCTGCCTCGTGATGGACAGTTTCAAAAAGGATCAAAAGTGATGCAGCATCAGAGAGATCGTTTTTTTTATTCCACACAATCTTCCTCCTTGTCGAGACCCGGTGCTCACAGTATCCCCAGCTTTTTTCGTTGTCACATTTGTAATCTTTGCCCCAAAGAAATCAACTGACAACACCTGGGACAATTTGTCAAACCTCACATAAAATGCTTTGTACAACTTCTGCATTGTATTATAACTTGAAAAGGGCTTTTGGTACTGTTCAGAAAAAAACGTCACTTGGGAAAAAGTTCAGTTTTGAACTTGTTCCAACAACATGGTTTGAATCTACAAGAAAGGAGTCAGTATGCTCATTTTCAGAATGGCCTATCCAGCCGTGTCACATGCAGTTACGGTGTGCTCCAGGGATGTGTATTTGGACCATTGTTGTTCTGCGTAGATATTATTTATGCAGATGACATAGTTCTTTATTAATCAGAAAAAAAGACAGACAAATCTCAGCAGGTTGTACCAGAGGACACGGAAAAAGTGCCTTAGTGGTTTAGAGTCAGTAAACTCTTCCTAAACCCTTAAACCCCTTTGGGCTCTACTTGTTGCTCTAGAAATGTTTAGTGTATGAGTAGTGATGGGGTTAATATCTTCAATCAAGTCTTTATGTTCACATAGTGAAGAGTGACACTGGATCTTGCCATCAGTGGAAGCAACCTGAGACCAAGGTAATCAAAATGTAGTTCTTCACCTGGGTGTAACAAGCAGAGCAAGTAACAAGCAAGTTATTCTTTAAACAGAAAAGTTCTCATCATTATGTTCAACACCCTTCTCTAGATCACACCCCCAACAGGGTCAGCTCAGATTCAGAGAGACGATCTGCCCCTAAAGGACTCTTTCGTTGGACTTTGTGGTTACTATTTCCTGTTTTACTTTGAAATTACTTACCTTATGTGTGTCATGCCTTTTTTACTTCCTGTCTTTGTTTTCTTTTCCCGCCTTTGTGACTGTCTGCCCCTCCCTGATGTGTTTCACCTGTGTCTTATTATTCCCTCCTCCCTTGTGTATTTAGTTTCTGTGCTCTCAGTCTTCTGCGTCAGTTCGTCAGTTCACCTGTTCACTTCTCCCTGGTCTCTCCTCCTGCTTCTCCTCAGTTTTCCCAGTGCTACCTGTGTTTGGATTCTCAGTTTTTGTTTCTGGGCCTGATTTTCTACCTGTTTGGCCTCCAGAGTTTTGATTGTCTGCATTTTGTTTCCAAGCTTGTTAGTTTTGGACAGTTTCATTATTGAAGTAATTTTCACTCCACCCACCAGCCTTCATGTTTGTCTCCGTTTTGGTCTGGTAATCCTAAATCCCTGACACTACCACTGTCTGAAATGAGCTACACAAGGAACAAACTACTCCACAGACTTTTAAATATACATTGAAAACTTATAAGCAGACTGTACTGACTGTTTAGTGTGTTTTGGTTCCCTGTTTTATTTATTCCATTCCTTTTAGCCATTGTTTAACCATGCGTGATGTGGTGCTAGGAATGGATCAGTCAGTCCGTCACACACTTCTGCTAAAGCAGCAAGAGGGTCAGGAAGGGAGAGTTCTAGCTAATGAAGAGAGATAATGCTAGTGTGATCATCTGGTCCCCGGTGTAAACAATGTGACGTTGGAGTTGCTGTGCACCGGCAGCGTAGCTGATCACTACACTCACTACAAAGTTACTCCACGATGAAAAACAACAGACCAGAACCTGTGTAGTTGCATATTTAGAAACTTCTTATAGGGTTGACGTTTACACATAGTATATGATTTCATCGTTTTCAAGACATCCAGACAATGAAATACATTGTAATTTGCTGAAGTTCATGTCAGGAAGGTGAGATGCATTCTGGGAAATGTACTTTGTTTGAGCCACAAAAAAGTTTTTAAAGTTGTGGTTCAGACAATGTTCTGAGGACCTGAGCAAGGGGCAGGAAACTGAAGCAGATTACAGCAGTTACCTGGATGAAAAAATGAAAATACAACAATTTAGAGGATTCAGACACTGGCTTCAACCTGATAATCTGCTAACCAGGTAGTCAAGGCTCAGGGTGAGAGACATGTCAGAGGGGGAGGAGGATTTCAGCAAGTAAAGGCCAGTATCACTGCTAGCCAAAGGTAAAGGATTCACCTGATGCAACGCTGTCACTAAAACTTTTATTTCTCAGCCTTTGAAAGAAATAGAGACATGAAATTGAAAAAATTTGAGACATTAAACCTTTGGCATTTGTTGTAAATCATTCCCATATCCAGTTTTCAAGGAAAACCCAATTATTTACAATAAAGGCCGAAGGTTTAAGCTCTCAAATGGTTTTTATTTCATGTTTCTATCTGCTTCAGATGCTGAATCATAAAGGTTTTAGTGGATGTCAAGTTTTTCAGAAAACCCTGGTTTTGGAGGGTGTTATCAAACTGCTGAGGTTTTAGAGGAAGATGGGATTAATGGGTTAAAGAAGTTACTCATAAAAGTTTTAACAAGTATAAGAAAGATAAAAAGTTTGAAAAAAAAAATGAGCAGGAGCAACTGCAACCGGCTCTGCACATGATTTGAATAAACTGAATTGAAAATGTGTATGCATATTTCAAAGAACTATATATTTGCATCTCACATGGGAAACTATTAGAGAAAAAAAACCCTCATATAAGATGGAGCATAGCTAACAACTTGGACACCATAATGTGGAACAAATCTCAACCTGACAACCTATAACCATGCAAGATGTTTAGCTTTGTTCTGCTTTGCAACTCCTTCATACTAATTATGCAGTGTGAAGCCATTCTTTAGGTAAGAGCAGCCAAATAGGCATTAGGAGATGTCATATGTAAATTATATGTAAATAAGGGACGAGTGGAATACATTAATTTTACTCAGCTGAATCCAATTTGCCAATCTGGATCCCAATCACCTCTCATTTTGATGTTGTGTGACGGTTTTACAAGTCAGATGTGGAGAGTTTCATTCTCCCGTCTCCCCATCACAGTTTGATAAATGAGTGTTTTGGTGAAACAAATAGAGCTGGATCACTGTAGCAGGATATCAGGACACTGACGAATAATCCCCTGTATCATCTAAGTACCATGTGTTACCATATGTTCAAAACACAAGTGTAATAGTTGAGATGTATTACAAATTTACAGCTTGCTGACCCACTGAAACTACTGGAACCATCCAATTCAAAATTTAGATGAAGTAAACATTTAATCGTATGTGTTTTATCTCCATGTGTCACCATTCTCATGCAGGTAAATGGTTTATGGTCATTTATGGGAAATTGTGATATGTAGGCTTCACACACATCTGGAGTAATGTGGGTTCAGTGATTTGCTCAAAAAGACCTCGACATTTGGACAGGGGACGGCAGAGATCCAGCCACCAATCTAACGGCCAATATCTGCCCCTTCCACTGAACACAGATCTGACCCAGGAACACTGTCACGACTGGGATGAAGGGAACAGATGGACTGCACCAGTTCAGATGGGATTTTCTCATTTCCCCACAAACAATTGTATGCAGTCAGAAAAAACATACTTTAAAGGTTTTAGTGCACAAAAAATTAAAGGAGCTATTTATACGTTTAGCTATTGCTACATAGCCAATGTTAGCATTAACAGCAATCTTGAGAAGAGCTTCAGCAATTACATTTACAACACAAGAGGTTATCATATGTCCTCTGAGCAGCGCTACTTCTTCAGGGCAGACTGGACGCTACAGTGACTCGGTATCGGAAAGCGATGAGCTAACTGTTTAGCATGCTAACCTCAGTAGAAGAAAAGAAGTGATAAAAAGATAGAAAGAAAGCAAAAGGATTGCTCTCCAATGCTGGAGACAGCTCTTGCCATGACATTTGATGCTGAACTCAGAACGCTGAATGTTTCTAGACAGCTGTTAATGCTAACGTTGGCTATGTAGCAATAGCAAAACTTAAGGCTAGATCCTTTTAAAGAATAAGCATCAGAGTGATTAGCAGTATTTCACACACTCTGGAATGAACTTCACATCACTGCACTGAGAAAAGTCACTGAGGTCAGTAAAAAAAAAGATTTTTAGCTGCTAAGTTTCTCTTTAATGAGTCAAACAGTGTTGTTTAAGGTCTTGCATTATTCTTCAGCTTCAGGACAGTTAAATTTCAGTCATTGCTCTTCCATCAGTGATATGTAAAGATACTGTCTGATAGAAAGTGAACATTGTAGAAATGTTACATTTTTTAAATTTTGGGGAACATGACAAACTGTAAGTGAAACTAGGATTACTGCCTCATGGTTGCGTGTCTCCACCAACCAGTCATGTCAGCTCAGACTCAAAATATGTGCAGCTTTCAGTGTATTTGCAGAACATTATGATGTCATTGTAAAGATGACCTTTAACCTTTTGGATCGAAAATGTCATTACTTCATAATTTTATCCAATTAGACATTTGTGTTGAATTTTGTCGTCCTTAGTGTATGTTAGCGTATGTAGTTATGGCCATAAATGTGTTTTCTGAAGTCACAACGACCTTAACCTTTGACCTTTAACCACCAAATTCTAACCAGTTCATCCTTGAGTCCAAGTGAACGTTCCCTCACAGCGTCGCTGAGATATCATGTTCACGAGGATGGGACGGACAAAACCTGAAACACAACACACACACGTTCAGAAAATTTCTTATGATGAAAATTGTGATGAAAATTCAATTATGGATGTTTTTGAGTCCATATTTCCTCAACACCTTATATTCCTTACGTTTGTATTACTCACATGGTCTTAACTTGTTCTTTTTTTCAGTTTTTTTCTGTCTGAAGTACCCACAGCAAGACGACATGATGGTTCCAGGAACATGACAGGGACTTCACTTTACCCTGCTGACCCGCACACTCTCCACATCTCGCGCCAAAAGAGCATCTTTGGAGTGAGACAGAATGAGAGGTTCACAGCGTGAGTGTGTGGCCAAAAATCTAAAAAAGGCTCGAGCGCAAGCTCCACCTTTTATCTGCGGACTGTCTGCCTCCAGATAAGATTCTGACCACGTTCAGACCATCCACACTCACACAATTCGGGCTGTTTTTGCAGACAAAAGGTGTCCAGTGGTGTGAGGGAGGCGTGGGGAATAAAATGGCCTGATAAGTGTCCTCATCCTGCTGCTCCTGTCATAATTAAATTTGGAGGGTTACATGTGCTGGCTCACTGGGAGGGGGGTGTAGCAGTTGCTTGCGTTATCTTTTTTTAATTTAATTTTCTGGTTACCTGACACAAAATAATTAATCACGCCATGTTGTTAACTAATCATGGTGAGTTCAATTACAGCTGTAGTAGAGAGAAAGCGCGTGTTTGCCCGGTGTTGACGCTCCAGCAATATGATCTTTTATTATTGAAGAACATACTGCTCCATCCATGACTTCTCCCAGACGTCCTCTGAACACACAATGTATGGTGCTGTAATATTTGCGCTATCACACGAAGAAGCAGTCAGCCCATCCAGAGTGAAGAGCCTGCGAGAGGCTGGTGAGGGTGTCGGCTGATGGGTTGGTTCAGCCAGAGGTTATGTGGGCTTACGGAGGAGTAACCACTTCATTCTATAGCTCATCCTCTTCTAGCAGGTTCATCACTGACAAACTGTGACACTGTTTGAATTGCTGTATTTAGAAAAAAAAGACTGACAGTCAGACAAGCTGCTGATGAAGGAAAGTCAAAGACCCAGTCACCTCTTAATAATCCAGGATGTATATGAGGGTTTTGTCATTGGTTGTACAAAAGACAATAACTTCATGAAATTGATAATGTGTTTAGAAAGGCCAAGGCCAACGTCACACAACATACATCAGACTTCAGAGGAAAACAATTCAATTCATAGTAAATGATCTTGAGCTACCCCAAAATTTCACGGGTTCTTCCCTGATCGAAGCTCCATCCCTCCACCAAGTTTGGTGCACATCGGCTCAGGACCTTTTGCGTAATGCTGCTGATAAACAAACAAACAAACAATGCAATCTCACAATGTTTCAGAAAGTGATAAAAATAAATAAACTGTTCCCCGGCCAAACAATCCTACACACGTCAGTCGGATCCAGACAAACGTGTTGAAAAATCTCACACAGTGTTAAGGAAAGTGATAAAAAAATTGCAAGATCCACCCCTTTAACCAGATCTGCACCAAAATCTAATGAGTTCTTCCCTGATCCATGTCCAATCCCTGCACCAAGTTTGATGCAAAGCGGCTCAGTACTTTTTGTGTAATCCCACTGAGAAACAAACAAACACAGGTGAAAACATGACCTCCTTGGCGGAGGTAATAGTGGAAAATTACCTTCACTAAATAGACCACATGGTGAATATAGGATATTGTATTCACACAGGACCATTAACAACATTTCATACTCAGCACTGCTGCTTTGAGGTTCTACTCACGTTTACTAATTGCCTCCAGTTTTCTGACTTTTTATTTCTGTTTTCAGTCTGTCACAGTCTTGTTTCCTGCAGATGTTTCACATTGAAAGGATTACTGCAGGGGAATACAGAATGCAGTATTTAAGATCAGTCTTTAAGATCAGCGTTGATGGTGCTTTGATGCCGTATCCTGCTTTAATCATATGCCCCACAGTAACTGTTTCCCCTCTTCTTCTAATGCAGAGCAGCAGCAGGTTACACAGGTACAAACAGAACTGGGTCGTAGCCTGGTAACTTCTATTCCTCGTTACTGAGCAAACACAGTGCTACTGCAGTGTTTCCATGCAGCGACTGTAAGGTTTGCAGCGGAGATGGCTTTGCAGCATCTACTATGTTACTGAATATGTTACTATCAACTTGAAGGAAATAACACAAGCTGCCAGTCACAAACTTACTTCTGCTGACCACATGACAAGGGGGAAGTGAGTTGTTTCCTCCACCAACCAGCCAAGTTACAGGAAGTATGGTCACAGTCTCTCCTCTTTAAGTTACAGCATTCAATAATGACCAGAGGTGTTTTTGCAGAACGTTATGATGTCACAGTGAAGTTGACCTTTGACCATTTGGATATAAAATGTCATCACTATATTTTATCCTTACAGATGTTTGAGTTAAATTGTTTCATAATGAGCGTATGACTGCATGAGTTGTGGCCAAAAGCGTGGGCATTCCTGATATATTGCATTCACAAGAATGTGAGGTCACCGTGACCTTGAACTTTGACTTTCAACCAGCAAAATCTGATCAGTTGATCCTTGAGTCAATGTAAATGTTTGTGCCAAATTTAAAGAAGTTCCATGAAGGCATCTCTGCGGTATCATGTCCACGAGAACGGGACGGACGGACAACCTGAAAACAATACGCCTTGTCCACAACATCTGGAATGAAACATTAAGAATTTTCTGTGCTCGGCAGGATGAAATCATTTGTAGGTGTCTTTCAAACCTTTACAAATTGGAGGCTGGAAAATGCATCTTTATGATATGCCAATGCAATGGTGAAGACTGGGTTAGATTATTGTACGTACAGCCACTGTTTTACACCGAGAAACACTTTTTCTTTTCAACTATATTCAACCTGGTTTCAATCTAGATGTCTTTTCACCTGCTAATCATGAACACATGAAAAGAGCCAAATTCCTGCACATGTACGTCTGATCCCTCTTTATAGTCTGTCTGTCCGTCTGTCCGTCCGTCCGTCCGTCTGTCTGTCTGTCCGTCCGTCTGTCTACCAGCTTCCTGTAAATTGCTGAGGAGAATGGCTTTTGCCAAATGCCTGAAATACTAATGCATCTTTTTGTCTGTTTGAGTGACCTGCACAATCACACGCTCTGCCCTCCACCCTCCACACACATTCACTATTGCTGACTAATGTTGATAAGTGGCCCAGCTGACATTGCTTGTTTGGCTCCTGCCTCTAATTAAAAAACATCCGGGTGTCTGGTTTCCCTCCACTTCTTCCCCAACCGGCTGATCCATACGGAATTCCTGCAAGATTAAAAATGTTAAGTGGTTGGCTTGAGGCAGCTGCAGAGAGCCCTCATCACTTCTAGTGGTGTGGTTTCATAAAAGTAATTCAGTTATTGATTCACCAGTCAAAAGTGATATGTGTTGGAGACTTGAGGGCTCTGGCAAGGTTGATCTATAGACGAGGTGAGGCTAAAAGAGACACGAGTGGGCGATGCAGAGAGACGCAGATGGGAGAGAGGAAAGAGGGGAAGTTCAAATAATTAAGTCACGGATGTCACGTTGATGACTCGGCGTAGAGGTGACATGACAGTTGCTCTTCTTTCAGGGAAAAAAAAAATGCTGTCAGCTCCTTTAACATGAATATCTGATCATTCCCTCAGATACAGACAGAGGTGACACCGGTGAACAATCTTACCTCGCAGATTTGAGATGTGGCGGGGTGTTTTGAAGTGAAGAAAAATCCCTTTTGCCGTGAACTAACTGCCAAAATGTGAACGTACAGCCTGTAAAGAGTGGTTAAAATCAAGAGAGACCATGTTTGTGGATTCAAAGCTTTATCGATCAAACGTTCATCAAACTTTGATGTAGGCTCTTTTTGAGACTAATGCCAAGTTATGAGCAAGAATGCAATGATAAGCCCGTAATAGTAAAGACCCATGGGTATCCAGGGAGAGCCTTGATGCGAGTGGAGGGGTCAGAGGGGATGTGATGCAAATCAGCAGCTGGGGTGAACATAGAGGAAGAGCTGAGTGCACTGATTTCTGATTTATTGACAGAAAAACCTTTTTATTAGTAACTTAATACTAAAGTCTCATCTCAGTGTGTAGAGTTCGGTACTACACTAGTCGTTTGCCTCTTTTCCCACATATCAAACTTTGGCTATCAAATGACAAGGTATTTTTTTAGATCCTCGATCATATCAAAACAATTCAGTCAATCCACGAAAGTATCGAAGTTCGATACCCAGCCGGAAGTATATCAGTTATAGAGTCTCTCAAAGCTAAGCCAGCATTTTAGATTTTAGACTAGCCGTCAGTGAAGGTAGAGATTCAGGAGACTGAAGTCACTGCCACTGCTCTCAGTCCAAGTCTGAGTTAAATCCAAGCTCACCACTGGGAAAAATACATTTTCTTAAAACTGGGCCGGTGGAAAGGTTCGTTCATTTTTTTAATGGGGGTCCTATGGAAACTGAGGAAGAGGCTGTGGTGTTCCCTCTCACTCCAAAAGGGGAAAATCCTTTGGCACTCCTTCCATCAGGCGTGTTCAACAAGGATCTCTGTACGAATGACAAGTTCTCCTCCTCAGAAAAACAGACATGTTAGCACTGACCAGTACTGACCTGCATTCATGTACAGTATTTTCCTCACCTGTCTAGTTGCGTTGTACCGACAGGTGAGAATCACAAGAGCAGACAGCAGTCTGGAGTGAGCCATCATAAATTTCCAATAAAGGTTACAGAACCTTGTGTTGCGCTTTGCATTATTTGGAGGCAAACGATATTCCAGTGCAGGGAGCACACCCGGCCTTTAAACCAGTGTTAGTACTTCTCTGTATTCCCTCTGAACTTGGTGTATTGAATGGTGTAACTCCAAATGGATGGATGGAAGTCAGTGAACAGTCGGTTAAAAAAATAAATACACAGAAAATATTTGCAGGCTGAAATGTCAGAAAGGCTTCCGACTGTGACACCAGCCACATCCATCGACCCGGTTTCTCAGGGTCGGTATGTCTGCGGCTCCTCTTCCTGATAGGATTGATCCTGTGCTGTGTGTGACTGACATCCAAACGTGAGTCAGGGTTCTGTGTTTGGATTATTGATCATGTATGTCTGATAAAGAATTGCCAGGGTGTTTTGATCTATAGCTCAGGCTCTGCAGAGTTGTGTAGAACATCATTTTTTGCTTGTGGAGAATGATTAAGTTTTCCGTCAACGTCAAATGAATGTAAAGTTTCCTCTGGCCTTTGAAACACTATTTTGCCAATCACAGCACGAAATCCATTGTTTTTCTGGGATGCAGAAACATGTCTGAACAATAAAGAGAATTAATATAAAGTGCAAAAACACCAAATCTCCTGTCAGTGTTTAAAAGCAGTTTTGTTCGTCTTCATGTTGCAGGGAGACATCATGGTGGGCCACACCGCCTGTGTCTCCTGCTGCGCTTCTAGTCATGTGGTGAACAATAAATAATGCATTACACTACATTCCCAAAATTTCATCTGTCCCCGTCTCCATCATTTCCCATCTTCTTTTTCCCCCTAGATATAAATCTACATGGAGCTGACATTTACAGATTGCATAAAGGAGATACACCAACAAAGCACCTTTGAACTGAACTGATAAAATACCCTGGGGACCAAATATCCAAACCTTTTCTTAGGTGGAACTCAGAGGAAGGATGTGATAGAAAACTAAAATAATTTTTACTCCTCATAGAACATTTTCATTTCTCAGCAGACACAGTGCACTATGTGCAGCTGGTGTGAAATACAGATTATTTACGGTTTGTTTTGATGACAAATTTTTATATCTTCTGGTTATAGAAGCAGTATACTCCAATTTAATGTAGCAAAAATTGGCCGGTCCAAGCAACGATGAGCCTTGCAGAAGGGAGGGCTCTGAAAAGCAGCTTTTAAGCCTCCTTTAATAACAGATATCCTGCTTCACTAACACAACAAACAGCTTCTATATTCTGAATCTTGTTGCATTAGCACACTCTGCCCCTCCCTCCTGTTTGGTTTTCAGCTCAGGGGTCATGCTGGACGTCTCAGCTGGTCAAGAGTGTTTGTACTGTACAGATTCACCAGAGTGCACACAGACAGAAAAGACAATCAGTAATTGTGGCCTCTCCACAGACGATCTCTCCTTTACATTTGGCATGGCGCTCTTTCCCTTTGGTGCACACATCAGTAGACAGGCAGCACACTGCGGCTTCAAGCTCCTTCTGACACTGTGAAGTTGTGAATCAATTGTTTGCTCTTGTGATTGTTTTGTATAAAGATTGGATTTCCATGTGTAGTGTGATTATAGATCGGGTCTAGGTTCTATATTAATACTGTGGAAAAAAAAAAAAAACACAGAACAAGAAAAGAAGTTATAGGCATAGAGGCAAAAGAAGAGGGTTGCTTTCCTCCTCTGGAGATAGCTCTTGGTGAGTGAAGGAATGAAATTTGATGGTGAACCTGCAACATTTCTTCTAGACTGGCAAGTAAACAGCTGTGAGCGCTAACACTATCCCAACTGAACTAAGGTTTGAACCCAAATGCACGACTCCAAGACAAAGTACCAAAAGATATTTTAATAACAAAGTATCAAAGGAAAGTCACTCTAACAAAGGAATATATGTACAAAGTATCCAAATGAAAATCGCTCTTTCGAGGAAAACCAAAAACTTCAGGACACAAGGAAAAGACCATGGGCCTGATTTACTAAAGCTTTGCGTGCGTAAAAACGTGCGCAAACGCGACAGCACGCGCAAACACATGTTGATGCTGATCTACCAACCGGGCGCACCGAGGATTGCGTCTGTCAGTCGGGCAAAATAACACACGCTACCCATTTAGTGCTTCTGCCTTAATGAATATGCAATATAGGCGTGCCTGCCACAACGCGTGAAATATTGGGAGGAGTAGATGCAAATAGAATCATTTTGCGCACGCAATGTGATTTACCAAACCTGAAACTAATTGCGCTGATTATTTTTGCGTCTATATTTAGCACGTTTGAGAGTCAAGTCTTGGGCTACCTGGCACAGCCGTGCGCACAGATGGCTGCGGTCATTGTTGCAAGGAGGCGGCGTAGGCACGACAGGCAACGGAGAGAACGCATCTTTTCTGTTCGTGTCACTCTTTTTGGAATGGCAGAAGAAAAAATAATCGAGACATATCGGTTATCCAGCGATGCCATTTTGGAGCTTCTCCGTGAAGTAGGAGCTGATTTGGATCCAGTCACAAGGAGGAGTCATGCAGTGCCTGCTATGAAACTCACAAATGTGCTTGTTTGCCTCTTGTACCAGCACCTCCAATTCCGTGGCTTCAAATTTAATTTTGTGCTTCCGTTGGATCTGCTCATTTGCATTCGCCATGATGAACACCCTTAACTCGCGCAAAATCCTCATTTAAATAGGGCGGGCTCAATCACTTTTGCGCCTGTAGTCAACTGTGCTGTTAATCTAAGTAAATCACCCACAAGCCCCAAACAGGCAGCGCGCGCAATCTATCCGTGTGCGCACGCAATTTAGCGCTCTTTATTTGGGATCTTAGTAAATCAGGCCCAAAGTATCAAAGGAATAGGACAATTTGACTCGTCCCAGCTGCATGGGCTCCTCCACCCCCTCGGAGGAGGCCTTCCTCCGTGGAATCAATGATGGTAAGCATGAGGAACTCCGCCGACTGGGGGTAGTAACTGCAGTGCGGCCCAGATGGCGACCAGCTGATGACGCTGGTCGGCTTCGTTGACGCTCCTGCAACCGTTTGTCCATTCTTATGGCCAGAGTTATCAAGGAGTCCAGGTCAGATGGTAGATCGAGGGGCACTAACAAGTCCTGAATCTGGTCAGAGAGTCCTTTCATAAAGGGCCGTGGCATGCCATCTACTGTCCGTGGCTAGGGTGCGAAAGTGGATGGAATAATCACAAACAGAGTCGATACCTTGTTTAATGGCGCTCAACTCACGTGCTTTCTCTCGGTCGGACGAGAGGGGATCAAAAACTCTCCTCAGAGCCTGCTTTAATTTGTCAAGGGACCCACAGATCCATGAATCACGGGACCACTCAGCCGTAGCCCACGCCCTTGCCCTCCCAGTGAGATGGGAAATCCTAAACGCCACTCTGGACCGTTCTGTAGGAAAGTCTGATGGCGAGTGTTCATAATGCATTTCACAGTCAACGATGAAAGATCGGCATTCACCTGACTCACCGGAAAACTTTTCTGGTGGGGAGAGGCGAGGAGCCGAGGGCCGGAGAGCCGGGACTGATTATGTTCCCACAGCTGGCAAAGATGGTGGGGCTACTGCGTCAGGAGAGGGGGGAATCTTCGTGAGGTGAGCAAGAACTTGATGGACTTGGGCTGCCAGGAGGTTCACTTGGGTGGTTATGGCTGTTTTGAAATCCTCCTGACAGTTCGCCAGCTCCTTCACTCCACTATGCAGCGAGGACATCTGCTCCTCCTGCTGACTCAGGCGGGTGTTTTGGGAGCGAATGGCTGCCGTCTATTGATCTGAGTCGGCTGGGTTCATGCTGGCCAGTTCGTACTATCACAACTGAACTAAGGCTTGAACCCAAATGCACGACTCCAAGACAAAGTACCAAAAGATATTTTAATAACAAAGTATCAAAGGAAAGTCAATCTAACAGAGGAATATATGTACAAAGTATCCAAATGAAAATCGCTCTTTCAAGGAAAACCAAAAACTTCAGGACACAAGGAAAAGACAAAGTATCAAAGGAATGTACATAAAGGCTATTGCAAAACGTAACATAGAATTCAAAAAACCTGGTATGGGACAACGTGGCTGGCGTGGTTCTCTGGTAACAAGACAAGACAAACTGGCACAGGACAAAGGGAAATGCAGACTATATACACACACAAGGTAATGGGAAACAGGTGGAAAACAATCAGGGCGGGGCAGACAATCAGACCAGTGGGAAACACACAAGGGAAGGAGGAAGTTATCTGAAACGAGAGGAGAGTTAGGTTTTCAAAATAAAACAAGTCACGAGACAGACAAAACTAAAGATAACTTAACATCTCTTAATGGACATGACAAACACCGGCTAAAGCAAAAGTTACCGATAGCTCCTCTACATGCTAAAAGCTCTCACAACCCAAATATAAATCAAGAATCTTGCGGTGTAAACCCCAAATAGGCAACTTCCTTCGCTATGTTTGCCAACATCTTGATACTGTGTAGCTTTTCAAATAAGAGACGACGCAATTCTTCCATTCACAAATGAAACGTTGAGTATGTTAGCGGTAAAATGTTCCCTTGCTCAGTTCTAGACACTAAGGGCCTGATTTACTAAAGCCTTGCGTGCGTAAAAACGTGCGCATACGCGACAACACGCGCAAACACATGTTGATGCTGATCTACCAACCGGGCGCACCGAGGATTGCGTCTGTCAGTCGGGCAAAATAACACGCGCTATCCATTTAGTGCTTCTGCCTTCATGAATATGCAATATAGGCGTGCCTGCCACAACGCGTGAAATATTGGGAGGAGTAGATGCAAATAGAATCATTTTGCGCACGCAATGTGATTTACCAAACCTGAAACTAATTGCACTGATTATTTTTGCGAATATATTTAGCACGTTTGAGAGTCAAGTCTTCGGCTACCTGGCACAGCCGTGTGCACAGATGGCTGCGGTCATTGTTGCAAGGAGGCGGCGTAGGCACAACACGCAACGGAGAGAACGCATCTTTTCTGTTCGTGTCACTCTTTTTGGAATGGCAGAAGAAAAAATAATCGAGACATATCGGTTATCCGGCGATGCCATGATTGTCCTTTGAGAAAGAAAAAAACTAAAAAGTCATTCGTTCAGAGTTCAGAAAATCCTTAAATAATAAATGTTGCATCATAATGTCAAGTGTTTCTTGTTTGTGCTGTTTTGACAAAACCAAAAACTCACATTTTTATGTACTAAAGCCCACTTTCTTTTAGACATAGGAAACATTTAGTTCGGCCCCAGTTCCTGTCATTTTTTCCTGAAACTTAAAACAAATGAAAACGCACACACTGCGCCCCTGCTGGAACGCACAAACAAAAAAACCCTTTTGGCAATTACGCTTTTCCATTGCACAGCTAAAGAACGTTCATGACGCACGTTCATGTCTTATGTGGTGTACCTGAATGAATTAAAAATATTCCCTCTATCCCAGTAATCTGCTCATCACAGAACGTCAGCTGCACCTGCTGTTCAATGGGAGACAGAGGGTCCTCCTCCGCCGGTCCCCCACCTGTTTTATTTGCCAATTTGTTATTCTGTGCGATTTTTTCCTTTGTTCTTCTACGAATGTCTTGCCACCTTTTCGTCATTTCATCCGGTGTTCTTTTGGTTTCCCCCACAGCATTAACCTTGTCACAGATCCCATATTGCGTTCCTCCTAATAACAGTTAAATTCCTTTGCTGTAACTCAGAAATGTGCTTGTTTGCCTCTTGTACCAGCACATCCAATTCCGGTCCAATTGGATCTGCTCGTTTGCATTCGCCACGGTGAACACCCTTAACTCGCGCAAAATCCTCATTTAAATAGGGCCGGCTCGATCACTTTTGCGCCTGTAGTCAACTGCGCTGTTAATCTAAGTAAATCACTCGCAAGGCCCAAACAGGCAGCGCGCGCAATCTATCCGTGTGCGCACGCAATTTAGCGCTCTTTATTTGGGATCTTAGTAAATCAAGCCCTAAGAGGTTTTACTACAGCATTAAGGGCAAGTCACACCAGCTGTGTATCTACAGAATTAATTAACGTCAGTCACTTGTTTCATTTCCATTAGCTGTAACTTAGTACAGCTCTGACACAATGTAAAGACACTGAACAGTAAACGGCAGAGCTGTTAGCTACAGGGTGAAGTTGAACTGGATTATATGCATGTAGTCTTTTCCTGTCAGTCCCTTGTGTGTGTGAAGGCAATTTGAATCCAGTGTGGAATTATGGACTCCATCACTAATGGTGAAAATAATATAGAGAGGTAATGTAAATGTGTTTAATGAAAAAATGTAATTAATGAGATTTAGCCTACAGCATCTATTAGCATCTCTGTGAGGCAATTTCAGCAAGTGCTTTGAGCTCAATGCTCACAGCAGCATGCTAACATGGTAATGCTAAGCTCATATGCTTCTCATGTTCATCTTCTTCCTAGCATTCATGCTAACATTTGCTAATGAGTACAAAACACAAAGTACAGCTGAGACTGATGAGAATTAGTGATGAATAAAAATATTGGACAAACTGAAATGTTTACGTCGTGGTGTCACTAGATTAATGGTAATCCATCCAAAGCTGTTGAGAAATGTCACTCAAAACCACAAATATCATGATGGCATAGAAGAAAAGTCGGGATCAGCAAAGTCCTTAGCGTTCACCCAACACGGATATTTCTATCACATTTTATGTCAGTACATCCAACAGGAAAGAGTCAGGAGATCAACAAAGTCAGAGGGATTCATCCTCGGGGGGACCATGAATGTTTGCATCAGATTCAGATTCAGATCAGATTTATTTGTCATTTGCACAGGTACAGGGCAGAACAGGTACACTGTAGTTCTTGTGCATCTGTCAGAGTTAACTTTGCAAAAATACACACTATATACTGTATATATAGAATTTCATAATAAAGAAATAATAAAATTAGTGCACAAGAAATAATATAATTACTGCACATAAATAAAGGACTCGGGGAAAACTCTGTTTGACATAGATAAAGGTAAGCCAGGAGGGAGAGAGGGGGTGAGGTAGTTAAATACACAAACACAGTCTGGAAGGTGTGTGAGTTTTTGTGAGGTGTAGAGTGTCCATGTTGTGGATGGGGTGGAGGATGTGGTATTTCCGTCCGGCCACAGTGACCTTTGCAATCACTCTGGCCTGTGGTGTCACCTGAGCATCCAGAGCACAGACTGAGCTGTTGGTCAGAGCCGATGATTCCCTCCGCAGTCTCGATGACTCGTTGAGGAGATTTCCTCTCAACCTTTGATGAGGTGTCATCTGCATATTTAATTATGAGATCCTGGGTGGTGCTGATGGTGAACTCAGCAGAAACCTCATTTCCCATCCTCACCACCTGTGGTCTGTCTGCAAGGAAATGCAGAATCCAGTTCCAGGTGTGTGTGTCGGCAGCGTCGGGGCCGCCGTATCCTCAACTCATCTGTTCGGGTTGTAGACAAACTGTAGCGGATCCACCATGAGCAGATTGGAGAGCTTCATGGCTGCTGGTGTGAATGCCACCGGTCTAAAGTCGTTCATTGTGGATGTGTTTGGTTTGGACAGTGGATCCTTCAGCTGTGACTTCTATTGTCACCTCTGCTGTCAGTGATTTGTCGATCCCTGTTGTGACTGCAGAGCTCATACAGCTCAATGTTGCTACAACTACACATTAACACTGTTTTCACTTATAGATGCATCAAGCAAAGGCAGCTAAGCTACATAACACTGTTTGAAGGTGACATCATCAAATGTGTTGTTTTGTCCGAGCAACAGTCCAAAGCTTTTCAGGTTACTGTCATGTTTGACAAAAAGAACTGTGAGGAAGAGGAATGGATGCCGGGTCATAAGAGGTATGATGAATTCTTCTTCTGGTATTTCCTGAAAAAGGAGAGAATTTCATGTAGTATTCACGGAGTATTATGGAAGCTGATATCAGTGGAAAAGGTTTGTGAAGAGTCGACAATTAAAACCATCCCTTTCAAAGGCACAGCTTCAATCAATGAGCTCTAATCAGAGCTGCCGGGAAGCCTTCATGTCACCGAGATCCTGCTGCTTTCAGTGCAGCGAGAGAGATTGATCAGCGTGAGCCGGAGCCTGCCTCACCATATCTTTGGACAAATCACAGACTAACAGCACACATGATAATGAACAAAGATGTGAAACAAGAGGAAGAGGAGAAGGAGAAGTTTTGTATCATTAGTGATCAGAGCATGGCTTCAGGACAGTCGGACAGTGGCTGCTTATTAATTGCACAACCCACAACCCCAGGTACATCCTCAGCACCCCCCACACAGCTAATCTGATTCATCCGTCCCTCTGTGTGTGAGATCCTGCTGTTCCTAACTCCATTTCATGCTGGCCCTGCCAAAAGTGTCTCGCCAGTTCTGCCACTGTGCCCCCAACCCCTAATCAAGGCTAGACAGTCAAACAATATTTTACCGACTGTTATGAACTCCCTGCTAATGCAAGAAAACTATTGGGAGCTTTTTGTCTTCGTCATTCAATGTGAGGAACAAGGAATGGTTTGTGTGTGTGTGTGTGTGTGTGTGTGTGTGTGTAGCTGTGTCTGTGCTGTTGTGTGCATGACATGAACCATGAGTGTAAACTTGACCAGAACACAATCGGATATCTGAGACTCATCGGCCGTGCACAGATCATATCATCAGCCAATTGATTGGTGTGTCTCCAAATAAAAACCCACAGGCATCAGTGGAATAAAATAACTTGCTAACAACTACTTATCTGTAAAAAAAAAAAAAGTTTCTGTGCCAAAATACGCCAGTAAAAATCAACCCTAAAGAAAAAAAAAAAAAACTTGACAAACCATGATGTTAATATTTTGGTGTCGTATTTAAACTCCAAACTCGACGATTTCAAGACAAATTATTGTTTTTTTGTCTGTGGAAAAAGTCTGTACATGACTTCACCTCTTGTGCCTGAGAGAAAATTCTAAATATGAGAAAGTAAGTGAATTAACGCTTGAGAAATTCAAACTGTGTCAAATGTTACAGCTGAAATTCTCAGTGGATGTGATCACGCTTATTTTTGCCCTTTGCCTCTTTTGACACCGGCCGGTGATGAATTGTAATGTTCCACTCTTCACACCACACCGCTGGAAACACTTCTAGATGAAGTTGAGAGTTTGGAAAGCAGATGCACACACGGGGGTGAGCTGACTCTGACAGCAGGTGGGTGCCGACCTGCTGATGTACAAATCCTAAGAACATTAACGTGAGCACCAGCCTCACAGACACAGTAACAGGTAGCAAAACGAATTCCCTCTGACTAATGTCAAGTGGATGTATGTAGGTGGGAGGTCACATCTCACAGACTGAATGGATTATTAACCTCCAAACAACCTAACAGCATCTTCTTGGTTTATTCAGCCGTCTGTGGTTGTGTGCGCACTGTCCTGTATGTATGAAGCAAAGCCTGTAAAGCTCACCGGCTGTGACACTGTCGGGTCAGTGGTCTGCTCAGAGATAGAAACAAAAAAAGAGGTAGGGAGAGACAAAAGAGACAGAAGAAAACGAGTAAGATGAAGAAGAATTAAGTATGAAAACCTACAAAATTAAACCAAGATATTGCCAAAGAAGACAAATGGGTTTTGATGTGGCGTCTTTGAGACTTGGGAGTTGAGGAGAAACCACAGCAAAAGCACAATCACCCCTAATGTGTCTGTGTGTGAGGCTCCTCCCACAGGTCAGAGGGGCCTGACTTGTAATGCTTAGTAAATTTAAACTAGAATTATCGCAGCTGCCAACCAGTTTTTGCAGAACATTATGATGTCGCAGTGAAGTTGACCTTTAACATTTTGGATATAAAATGTCATCATTTTATCCTTATAGACATTTGAGTTAAATTTTGTCATAGTTAGAGTATGAATTTGTGAGTTATGGCCAAAACCAGTGTCCACCAAAATCTAATCAGTTCATGTTTGAGTTCAAATGAAAGTTTGTGCCAAATCTAAACAAATTCCTTCATGGCAGTCTTGAGATGTCACATTCAAGAGGCCAAAACTGCGTTTTGTGAGGTCACAGTGACCTTGACCTTTGACTTCTGACCACCAAATCATCCTTGAATCCAAGTGGACATTTGTGCTAAATTTTGAAGAAGTTCCCTCAAGGTGTTACGGAGACACTGCCCACACAAGAATGGGTAGGGCTCTGACTGTCGCCGGCGCAGAGGCATAAAAAAATCATCTCATAATAATTTATATTTTTCAGAATCTGTATCACGACCATCACTGGCTCCTAAAAGAATGAATACAGCTCTGTCCTAACCGCCCTGACCTTCCCTGTCCCAAGGAGCCGGTAACCCACCTACAAGAGTTTCATTAGTGGCCCTTAAGTCTTCTCGGCTGCAGCCGCGCAGCAGCTGAAGTGTCCCAGTTCTCAGTCCCCTCACATGTGACACAGATCTGATGGATTTTAATCAGTGTGAGAAGCAAAAACCTTCACGGAGATGTTTTTCTTTTCTTTTTTTTTACTCCATCTGGACTACACGGATATATCACACACACACGGTGCCAAATCTGATCCCCAAAGGCAAGTGACCTACATGCAACTTTCATCTGAACACTTCAGTCATAATTTGTAAGCAATACCACGACAATAAGTGATTCTTACATCGTTCACTCAGCAGCTGGCATTCTTTGGGCGGCTTGGCTGAGCCAGCGTTAAGGACGAGGAGACACATCAGTGAAAAGCAAACACATAAAAAGGAGTCATTATTTTGAGACACACCCCCAGTCACTCTGAAAACATCACATACACATTTAGAATATGGGAAAACACATTCTGTTTTCCCCAAAGTCAAATTCAGAAGCTGCCTGTACAAATATCTGCCCGTACTGTAGGTAACTTAACATTCAGGGCGAGTTCCATCATAACACCTCTCCTCCCTGACAGGAATAAAATTCTTGGGGAAACACTGGTGTGTGTGTGTGTGTGTGTGTGTGTGTGTGTGTGTGAAGCAGTGGATGCATCTGTGAGCAGGAGAATTTGTGTGTATGACCATATGTGTCTACAATACAGCCAGAGTACGGCAGTCAGCCAAGCTAAGGCAGCGCTCAGCCCACAGCAGCTGCTTGGCAAACAAGCAAAATGCCACCGCGAAGCAAATAAATAATCCATGCCTTTAATTAGCACCCCCACCACCACCTCCTCCTCCCCCTCCTCCTCTTGATCTCTTCCCTTTTTTGATGTCAAGGGCCGGAGACAGGATTTAGTTTTCAAAGAGAATACGAGAGCTGCCACCTCTGTAGTTCAAGGGTGATCATAACCCAGAGCCCTTAGCCTCTTGTGTTCAAGGGGCTGGAGCATGTTCGCATCCAGCGTGGAAGGAAGAAGTGTCAGGGTTGTCAAGTGTTGCAGAGGCGAGGCAGGAGGGGACAACAAGCCCTGGGAAAAAGACTTCATAAATAATTTCAGCTGACAGCCTTGTGAGGGACGGACAACGGCAGCGGAGCTTTATTGTGACGATGACACTGTAATTCTGATGCTGCTGTGTGTCTGAGAGTGAAAATTCAAGCCAATTTCAAGCTCATCAGTAACAGCGAAAATGAGACGAGGTGAAATATTATTGATCGTGAGGGAAGACGGAGCTGCACAAGAAAATATGTACCAGTGGGAAAAGTTTTAACCAGAGAAATATACAGTATCTTCGACAATGCAACACATTATGTGAACCGTAAGAGTAGAGTATGGAGAGAGCGAAATGTCTCAGCTAACAAAGAATGATCAATACCTGGTCTAAGGTGTTGATCAGAGGGACTCCTTCACATGTTGTTATGTTGCAGCCTTCAGCTCCACTCAACGCTCCATGATGACGAAGCGAAAAACATAACTTTAGAAACAAAGGGACAAACTGACACTTCATGTGGACATAAGTATTCAGACACTTTACTCAGTGCTTAGTTGAGGAACCTTTTGCAGCGATCCTCTCGGGTTTGATATGAGAAGCTTTGAGCTCCTGGATTTGGGGATTTTCTCTGTTCTTCTCTGCAGATCCTCTCAGGCTCTGTCAGGTTGATGGGGACCGTCGGTGGACAGACATGTTCAGGTCTCTCCAGAGAAGTTTGATCGGGTTCAAGTCAGGGCTCCGACTTGTCCCTAAGAAACTCTCGTGTTGTCTTGGCTGTTTGCTCATTGTTCTGTTGGAACGTCTGGGGCTTCTCAGTCTCAGAGTCCTTTAGCTGCTTCTTCACAAACTGTCAGCGAGGAGAAGCTTGGTCTGGACTCTCTGACATGAAGCTCAGATCAGTGGAGAGCTGCAGTGATGCTTGTTCTTCTGGAAGTTTCTCCACACAGGATCTCTGCAGCTCAGAGAGACCATCAGAGTCTTGGTCTCCTCTCTTCTCCCTGACGTCTCAGTGAGTCCAGGTCCAGCTGTAGAAGAGTCCTGGTTGTTCCAGACTTCTTCATGTCAGAATGATGGAGGCCACTCTTCTTCTCGGGAACTTTCAATGCAGCAGAAATGTTTTTGTGTCCTTCCTCAGATCTGAGCCTCGACACAGCGACAGCGGTTCGCATATTGCCGCTCTATTGAGTTTAACGACCTTGAAATCAGGTTGGATCAAAAACTCTGACACACTTTTCTTCTTGTCTGTCCTGATGATGTTAATGTGCCCTATAGACACGCCTCTGCCTCCACTCTCAAACCCCTAGGTTCAGTTTATCACTCTGCCCTAAGATTCATCCCCGGTGACAGTTTTTCTACCATCGTTGCATCTTGTATGAAAAGGCTGGGTGGGCGTCTCTCACTGTGACACATGACAGACATCGGTTTCCATCTATCATACATCACTCCCTAATGAAACTGGTCCCACAGTCATTATTTGAGCCGCTCAAGTGATCGGCTAATGCTCAAAGTCCCATGTGCAAACACTAATTTTAGGGAAACTGCTTTTAGTTTTTGTGCTGAACAAACTCGGAACATTTTACAACACACAACTTTAAACTGTTTAAACCGTGTTAATATGACATATATGCTGCTGCTACCTGCTCATTGGAGAAGCCAAAGACAACTTTCCACTGAGGTGGACAATAAAGTCAATCAGTCATATCTATGTGTATTTATTCTGTTTAAAGTGACCGACACCTCAGGTTTTTTTTGTCTTCTTTAAAGCTTGGGTCGGACCAGAAACTGTTAGAATATGTAAAGACCATTCAGACATGGTGTTGTTGCAATCGCTGCCTTTGTGTATACACGATATATATGTAAATATCTGTTATATATATGTAAATGCATGTATAGAAATATTGTTATGCAAATATAAAGAGGAGTCAAAAAATTGCATCAGTACAATGTGTGTGCTCAACAAATACATCAGTGCAAATGTGTGGTGACTGAAGAAAGCAGATATGTCAGATGAAAATGTGAAACTTGTCATGTTGAATTTTAAATATGAGATATTGCAGTTTTAGTTATTATTTACACTGGCCTCTTTATTGGCTGACTTCCATAAGTCAGGCTAATTCTTCCAGGCATGCAACAGTTCATCATCTGATCATCTGAATTTAGCAGACTGTTCCTGTCTGCACTCGTGTGAGATTTTATTCTTCAAATCCATTCATGAATCATCCTATTAACTGTAATTTATTTTTAAAAATGGTATTAAATAGATATACTGTCCCCAGACAGAGAGCAGATTTGTAAGTCTATCTATAAAAAATGTAAAATACAACCCTTTTATGAATAAGTAGGACAAAATCAAGTCAGTGTCACATATCTCAGAGAGATCACTGTCTACATAAGAAATGACAGGGCCTTTTATGGAGCGCTACAGAGGCTTCCACAGATCTGAATCCCTCGCGCTACAGAGATTTAGCTCCTTCCAGTTCAACCACGGGTCTCAAACACATCCACCGTCCGCATCATGGCCCATTTCTCCAGGTCTCTCCATCTGACTGAGTCTGTCGCTGATTTATTATTCCAGCTCACCGGTGTCAACCTGTGGTCGACTGCTCCGTAGGGACCATTTGATGATCGATGGGAGCCCGGAGGTCACACAAGGCTGGGGTGCCAAAGAGGTGCTTGGTATTCAACAGGCTTCCTGAAACCAGCTAGATACCTCTGAAATCGTGTTTAACTCAGAGGAGAGAGGTGTAAAGGTTTTTATTATTTATCAGTTAATTCCGATCAGTCCTACTCGCCATTTTATCCTCGTCTGAAGCAATTTACACATATCCCTCGCTTCCTTTATTGCCAATGTGCAAATGGATTATAAGCTAAATTCACTAATGTGAACAAACGACCCAGCACAAAAAAAAAACATCTTTTCTTTAGAGCTTGGCCCTTTGTATCGTGTCTTATCTCCAGTCTGATGTTCCTCATCCATCTCCTATTATCAGATTATAACTGACATTAGTTTAGGATTATCTTTGTCTCCACCCACTACAGACCCGTTCAGTACATAACCCGAGGAAAGTTGAATCAAGGGCGACTGAACTTAGTTTCCAAGAGGCTTCATCAGCTCTGACTGACTGGTGAGGAGATCCAGGTGTTCAGCCTCTGTGGGGTCTTTAAAGGCCACTGATGTCACTTGGTTCGTTAGTGCTCCTGGTTGTGTGACAGCAGTCGTTGTTGGAGTCACCTGAGGTGTGACTGGTTCAGTAGGCGGGGGACAGGTGGTGTCTTAGACCTCCTCGTCTGTTTCTGTAGAGAAACCAACCAGGAGCACTAACGAATCAAGTGACACCCATGGCCATGATAACAAAGATCTACAACCAACTCCAGATGCCCTTGACTCAACCTTTGTTGGATAACCATGACCCTGAAGACTGAGGATCTTCATCAGTACAGTAAAGTTACTCGGTAATATAAAAGGTCTGTAGTACGAGCCCCCAGTCTGTCAGTCAGTTGGTTAGCCTCCAGCCACCAGACGCCAAACCTGTTCCCAACTCTGACACCTGCTCACGGTTCCTGTTGACGCCATGCCTGATCTCCGGTCGGCAGCTACTGCTGACACACAACCAGACCTCCCAGACTATTAGTTGGCCATCGTCTCATCCAATGACAACCAGCCAGATTATCAAACTGCAGTCACCAGCCTTTGTTGCATCTGGTTCTCAGCTTCTGTCCGGTCCCCTTGTCACTCGTCACACTTACTCTGGACCCCAGTATCCTGCTCTTCCTCCCTGTGGAGTCCCTGTCAACACACCTGCCTGAGCCGCTCCAATTCCCTCTGTCTTGATTTTTGTGCAGCTGTCTGAGAACAGGCCTGAACAATTCATGTCTTGTACCTTTAAGTTGTATTGGTTGTTTATCAGCCACATACTCAGGTCAGAGGTAGCAGCTCCGCCCCCCCCCCCCCTCAACATGAGGGAGTACACCTGTGTGGAGCCCTGCAGTTTGGAGGATTACACTGATATATGAGGCCAATACAACACTGGCTTCCTGTCCAGAGGTTTCATGGCTCTGTTGTTTATCATCTCAACAGGTTTGGTTACAGCAGTATTTCCTCCAGACCATGAGGTTACACAGTAGTACAACTAGCTGTGATAAGATCAGTGAGTGCATTAATGAGCTATTTCCAAAAATCTAAATTTCTTACTGTAGACATTTACAACTGTGAATGTAAAATCCAGCAGTAAACCAGTGCATCTGATGAATCTGTATCTGATGTTTGTGTAACGATCAGTCATTGATTTTTAGATTAAACTGATGCACATGTTGTTAAACTGTCACTCAATAATCCGTCACGTCACTCATCAAACCCCTTTTTATTTCCCTTTCTTTCTTTTTTTCCAGGATCTTTTTTGTTCATCGGTATAACCAGCCACCAATAATTTAATTTTTTTGTTTTTTTGTTTGTTTTGTTCATCTTTAAAAGAAGTGAAAAATTTATTTTTTTCATTTCTTTTTTTCAATTTCTTTTCTTCAAAAAGAAAAAAAAGCCTCTCGGGGTTGGTTGTACAGATAAAAACAAACAAAAACTTAGAAAAATCATCCAAAACAAAGAAAGGACTTCTATAGTTTTTGCATGAGAGTGGAATAATTTAAACACCATCAGAAAATATGGAATGTTTTTGTCTTTTCATCACTTTTAGCTTGAGTGTGTCTTCCAGTATTACAGCTAATAACAGAGCTCAAAATCAGTCAGTTACAAACACGACGCACTTCAGCCCGGACTGCATTTTTGTGCTCACACAAAACTTGTGGACAGACATTCGTGCCTCTTCTCTCGCCCTTTCTTTTGTTTTTTTTTGTCTTTCAGCTCCTGTTGGCTGTAGTGTCTGTTCCTCCAGTTGTTGCCATGGGAGCGGGAACAGATAGAGAAAGTGCAGAAAATTAACAAAGCGAGTTGCAGACAGGAGGCACTTGAGCTGCCCACCCACTAGCAATAATAAACTGAAAAAAAATTTTATACTGAAGGCTCTAATTAATTAAGTAGCAAATAATTATTTGTCAAAATGCAGCCTTTGTCCTGAACTGAAAAATAATGATTGCATTTAAATAGTATGATAATACTATGACAATATAAAACTGATATGGATGCAAACACAATAAGAGAAAAAGAAATGGAGAAGTGGTTTCATCAGAATCTGGTGTTCCTCATTAGTATGCAGATTTATGCAGCTGTGGCTCTTAAATCTAATTAAATAATCCTCTCCATAGGAAGGTCGAGTGGTGCAGCTTCTGTCATGTTATTGAGTCACGTTCACAAGAATCCGTTCAAGCAGACAGATGCCCCAAAGATGGACTTATACACCACAGGGGCATAAATAAACAAAATAAATAATGTCTTTGAAATTCTTTTATTTCTTTTCATTATTGTAAAACTCAAAGTTTATTTGGTCAGTGACGAGAAATGTATTTTTGATATAGATGAAAGAAATCCTCTAATAAAAGAATACACAGCCACACTGCAACAGTCTTTATTACAGAGACATTACGCTACATTTCAATTAGGTGTTTGACTTAATTACAAATGAGATTGGAGAACAAAGATTTCTTTGTCTGCTTTATTGATGAATGATGATGATGATGATGGAGGAACTGGAGTGGAGACGCGATGCTGTAATGTTCCATCATCTGCCTGATACAGATGCTGTGATGAGCAGCACGACTCCGTTAATATGGCGGCACTGCCTTGACTAGTGTTGTCATTAAGGACTGATCAATACAACAAAGTGAGGCTACAGAGGGGGCTCTTTAACAGGCGGCATAATGAGGGAACAAGTCCCTTTAAAACTGTGCTGCATGTCCGCACTAGTTCCAAGCTTCACACTATTAACATGAAGGGAAATAGAAGTTGGGTGATAGTTGGTCCTGACTGAACAGCCACAGCAGAAAACATGATTTTTTTATGGTAAACTTTGTTACCCAACAGAACAAGACGAAGTTCAAATTAGCAACCACAGCAGTTCAATGCAACAAACGCATCAATGCACCAGTAATAAAAGTCTCTAAAAACAATTCTGCAGTATGAGTTCTATCACTGTAAAATACTGTGATTACATTTTACTGATAATATTTATATATTTTTGTTATAAATGTGTTCAGCAGATATTGCTATCGCTAGCTGGCTAACTGTCAGCATTGCTCTAGAGCATGTCACGACAATGCTAGCATTGGCTAACGGTTCTGTCTGGATTGTTATTTGTCGGCTCTCGTGTTCACTGGAAAACTTTATTCAGTTCCAGTGCGACATCTAGTGGCGGTGACGATCGTTCACACAACCTTTAAACTTTCTCACGCCTCCAGAACAATGGCTCTGTCTTTTTAATAACGTGCTTGTGGGTCATTTAGCTCTTTATATTTCTCGACCTCAACAAGTTCGTCTCTCCTCATCCAACCCACCGCCGCCGGTGTGGGTGTTGCACATAAGAAATAATTGGGGCGGCTGTGTTTTTACCTTGCTGTCTCGTTGCTGGCTCGCAGCAGTCTGACCCAGCGCTCAGCTCCACCTCAGCTGTGGCTCATTTATATTGGTATGAATAAAGATTATGGTTCATCATGAATTTTGCAACTAGTTTGCAGTGGATTTACTCAATAAACCTCTGAATGGCAAATGTCACTGGCAAGCGTTTTCATGTCCTTCACTCATCTGTTTCACTGAATTAATTCACTCCCATTTCACCAACATAACAGTCCACAGACATATTGTTTTCTTCCTGTTTACTCATCATGAAACCAGCATTTGTGTGAATGTGTTTCTAATCTGTGACTTTACATTTCTTTTTCTGTGAATTCAACATGTGTACAGCACGTGTATAAATCTCCATAGTGATGAAGGAAATGAACCTCTTCGCTGACTCCTTCCTTCTGGGCTCTCATTGAACTAACAGGGCTCCATCAGGGATCGTCTGAGTCAGCACAGACAGAGGATGCTGCAGCTCTGTCACGTGAGCAACAGATAGATCTTTATCAGAGGAAATATCAGCGACCGAACCTCCATCTGGTGTCGGAGTCACCGGCCTTGTGTGATGATGCTCCTGTGGTTGCCTGGGAGTGATTCTGCTCTCAGCATCCAGATGCAGCAGCTGTTAAAGGAGGCTTGAACATCCTATCTTCATACTCAGTGTCCTCCGCTTTCTCCTGCTATCTCTTGATCACGTTGTCTGGATTATTAGCTCCTTCATTAGAGGCTAGTGTGAAGTGACAGGAAGACCCGCTGCTACCTGAAATCCTGCGGGTGCAGTATGAAGATAGGAAGCCATTTTTAAGCCTCCTTTAGCAGCTGCTACATCTGGATCATGTGACGAGAAACACCGTAAGGCCTGCTCACGGTAGAGCAGGCGATCATCTTAATATTTCATTTAGCACATGTGGAGAATAATACATTCGCCAACTGGATTTGGATTCTTCCTGAGTGTGTTAGGTTGTCTGTATACAGAAATGTGATATATGACATATAAGTCACCTATATTATCATCACATATATACATCCTCTGGACATATGAACATATATGTTTATAACATACATGAAATACCCATAGTAAAATTTGTATATATAGTGAAAATATCTTTATATGGTATAACCATAACCACAACCATGTATGTTAATGATATATAAGTTTATTAAAACAACATACATATAAAAGGTCTATATGCCGTTTATTTTAAACATTTCTATCTTCCCATTGTGGGGAGGTGGTCTCAGACTCACTGTACAGAATAATAATAATAATAATAATAATAACTTTGTTCATATAGCACCTTTACAAAGAGAGTTTACAAAGCACTTTGACAATCAAAGCAAACATAGTTTAATGGCAAGATGCTCTAAAATATAAAATACAAAAACAGAAAGGCCAAACAAAAACAGGACAGAAATAAGTTAAGTGTTAAGAGGGAAGACATACAGTATACTTTAATATAAATACAGGGAAATGAGCGAGAGTAGATGCAGTATAAAAAGCAACAAAAGCACAATATCAATATTTATTGGCAGGCGTTGGGACAGGGCTTTAAAATATATGTATGTAACATATAACAATAAAATCATATATACATAAACATACATATTTGTATGGGCTAGCATGTATATGAATATATGAAATTGTTCCGATTTATAATAGGTTTCATGTATAATTCTATTTTTTCTGTATATATATTTTCATAGATGGAAATTCAATATATGCACATAAAGTATGTTACTTTTGGATTACAGTGGGAATACAGAGTTATGATTGTGTATTTGCTTTAGTTAATATAGTTGGTAAAAAAAAGTGACATTTAATAGTTTATTGTTTTTATAAGAAGAAATGATTCATGTCAGATTCAGTACACAGAGTATTCAGAGCGTGTATTTGTACCTGTATGTTGGATGTCCAGTCTGTGAACTTGCTTTGCTTTCTTTGCAATGATGCACATCTGCCTCCAGAAATCATCATTGGACTTCTCAGGGAAGAAAAACACTGGATTGGCCAGTTAATATAAATATTGTCTTTACGTCTTCGCCTGAGATCAAACACTGTGAATTTTCCCTCTAATAAATTTAGAGTGAGAGCTAGAAATGAATAACTATTGATGAGTAATATATGAATATGTGTATTTTGTGTGTTAAAACAGAGAAATATTTGCAGACTCTATATTGATGTACAGTGTGTGAGAGAGATAACCTTTATTTTTCTGTTTAATGATGGTGAACTCAAACTGCTGAGCTTTGCCGCGCAGCCACATTTGCATAACTCAACAAGTTCCTCTGGCGCCGCGGCGTTCCAGTGATACAAAGTCAACTGGGTGAAACGAGGATAAATCCAGGCTGCTGGATGAAATGTGGGGTAAACAGACGGAAGGACAAACAGGAAGAGAGGGCAGAGTGAAGAAGACATGAAAGGCAGGGTTGAATAATGATGCACAACTCGACAGTCTGCTTTCTTCGCTTCGGTAAACGCAACACCAACAGAGCAGCGCTGCGTGTCAGATGATGGTGCGAACACAGTTACTGGTCATTTCATCAAATCCTGAGAATAAGAGATGCTGAATCTGACATATCAAATAAAACAAACAAACCAAACTCAAACAGGAAATAGAGTTACTGGTTTAAAGCATATTAACTGAAAGGGTCAGTTCATCCAAAATACAGAAAACATATTGGTGCTGTACCAGGTGCCTCTTTATGTTTGCACTTCTGTTTTACTTTGAAATATCTTACCTTGTGTGTCCACTGCTACATTTACTTCCTGTCTTTATCTCATTTTCCCTCCTTCCTGATTACCTGCCCCGCCCTGATGTGTTTCACCTGTGTTCAGTTACCCCTGCCTCCCCTGTGTGTTTCCCCAGGGCTCTTTGTGACTGTTGCCATGAGATCTTCGTCTCATGCAGGAAGTTTGTACAGGAAACAGTAGAAATGACATGTATATTAGAACATGGAGACAGTGTCCAAGGCAGGAAATGGTTACTTAGTTTTAGTTAGAGTAAAACTGTAGGTGGCAGTGATGCAACAACTTAGACGCCAACTCCTGTAAAACACCAAAGAAGAAGAAGAACAAGAAAGCTTCTCTTCATGCTCCTGTTCCTTGTTTTTCCTCTGGTTTGGATTATTAACGCTTGGATTTTCCTGCCTGATCTCCAGTTCTTCACCTCTGAAGTAAGTCTTAAAGTCTTAGACTTTGGTGTTTTTCTTTTGCATTTGGGTCGAGAAACTTCATCACATTAATTACATTTGGTTTGTTTTCATTTGGGTGCATGTATTTTAATGAACTGCTCTGTCAATGAGGAGTTATGCTGTACATTTATTCTGTTTCATAGGTCAATGGTTGAGTGCTAGCTTCATCAAAAGGTCATTTTATTAGGTACACGTAGCTTAAACTAATGTAGTGAATCCTCCTTCAGGGAGGTCATAATGTTGACATTGTTTTAGGGAGGTGTTGATTCAACCTTGTGATCATTTTGGAGGCTGTTAAACTACATTGCTTTAGAGATGTTTCTGTATAATGAGTGCATTAGTTTTAGCTAGGTGTACCTAATAAACCGCCAACAGTTAGTTTAGCATAAAGACTGGAAACAAGGGGAAGCTGGCCCGGCTTGACGAGCACCTCTAACTTTTATCTAATTTATTTAACCTGTACATAAATGGGCTCTATCAACAGCAAGCTGCGTTTTGCTGTGAGTTAGGTGCTGGAATTATTTCTTGGCAGGGTGCAGTGACTTCCTGGAGTCTTGTCACCATTAGGTTCCCAGGCAACAAGCCAGACTTGTAACTCTGGCCACAGCCAGGGAAGCTGTTTCGCCCTGTTTTCAGTCTTTATGCTAAGAAAGGACAACCACTTAACACTTAACTTCTGTTTTTGTGTGTGCACAAACGTATCAGTCCTCTCATCTGTCTTTTGGAGAGATAGATGTGCCTCAAATTTAACAAGCATCAACACAGATATGTTCAGCCAACCTCACTCTTAGTAGAGAGCCCCATAATTTCAAATTGTTTTTTTCCAAGTTGTCTTATTTTGCTTGTTTTTGCTCTCCACGCTGAAGTCCTTGAGCATCACTGCTTGGTCCCTAATACCATCTCTGAGTTGTCTGTCTCCACTCCAACACAATGATGGCGGATGGAAAATGTTTGTGTTGCACTCAGCACTGAAAAATGACATTGAACTCAAAAGCAACATATTTTTTTTTTCCAGAAACAGTTTCCATGTTTCTCTTTCAGACTCCACAGGCGTCACTGTGAAAAGGTTTTTATAGGTTCATTTTACAAAGTGGAAAAGGAAATCTCAAAGACACACATCTCAAAACATGGACGTGAGACATGAGATTTTTTTTTTTTTTGTGTGTGTGTTTTACTTTGGTAAACTAACTTTTTATGAACCTTGAGGCAGTTTTAAAGAAGTTATACCTCAAAACAAGATTCTGGTTTAGGACAATAAATGAGAAACGCCACAACAGAACAGAGCATTAGGGCAGATTATATCTTTGTTATTGATGGTTTTCAGTGATAATGAGCTGACACATGGTGAAATGTGGAGAGGAAAGTGTCGACAGCTGAGAAGCAGAGCAGTAACGCACGCTGACACCAAGCTGGGGTTGCTGCCTCCCACCAGAGCTGCACGACCGGGGCTGAGAGCTGCTCCTGCCTCTGACTCCCCTTGTTAAAAACACTCGGTTAGATTTCGTGTTGTCAGGTGTAGAACTGTTTGAGTCCTCCATGTTTTGAATTGGAGATTCTTTGGAGTGGAGTAATGGTTGTGCCTCTGAGACCTCATCTAATCTGCCTGCACCTATCGATCCGCATTATACGCTGAAAAACTCCCCTGTAGAACCAAGTTTCTTTTTTTTATATAGACGCTGATTAAATTCTGGGCAAAACAGAGCTTGTATCATAAAAAAGAGATCGATAGCACTGATTCTTTTCAGATAAGAGCAGCAGATTTAAGTTGTGTTGAACAGATGGAGAACGCAGCAACATTTGGATCTTTTGCAACACAATGAAAAAAGTAGAGAAATGGAGTTGATGCCGGCGCACACGAGTCTTTTCTTTTCATGAGCCGCTGAAGCAAACAGCCAAATGGTTTAGGAGGCTGCGTAGCTCAAGTGGAGGCTGTCTGAGGTTGCTCTCTTCATCAGCTGCCTTTTCTCTCTTAACACTGGCAGCCGAGACTGATACATGATGCCTGGAAGAATAGGGAGCAAAGGGAATTCAGCTGTCACAGAGACCCCAAATATAACCTGAAGAAAGCTCCATTCTCCAATTCTCTGCCTGCCTCTGTCGTTCTGCCCCCCCCCACCACCACCTCCTTATTCTCCGTCGTACAGCCTCTCATTCCCATCTCTCTCGCTCTTTCCTGGTTAGAAACTCACTTGCAAATGCAAAGAAAACCGTCCCCTTTTAAGCGTTTGACAAGATCCCCCCTCTCTCGATGACATGCAGCTGAGATAGTGAAAAGCTCACCTATGCAGCTGCCAGTGTAAAACGCTTCCTTGGATGCTGCTCTCGCATTCTGAGGCTTTTTAATAGGGAGCTTGGCTTTCTTCCATCTGCCAACTTTTCTCAAGCAGCAGATCTTGAAGAATAACAAAACACCAAAGAGAAGGACCGGCGGGGATGCTGCTGCTGATTATTTTTGCTTCCCCATCAGACTTCTCATTTTTGTTCTGCAATTCAGGCAGCCATTTTTTTTTCTGTTTTGCACATTGTGGCAATTTGTATGGTTGGCTGAACTGAAAAATATTATTATAATCAGATTTAGGTTTTAATGAGGATCACAACCGTTGGCTTGAACTTCCTATTTTCTCTGCTGCTGTGACCTAGTCGCCAAAATAAAAGCCATCTTGTGCACAGCAAATTAGCTGTATGTTCCAACAAGCATGCATTCAATTTGCATATGTTAGCAAACAGGTGTATAATCAGCCCCCCGTGTTGAGCGCTAAGGAGTGTGCTATAGCTGCACTCACAATAATATTCATTGACACTTGTGCTCAGTGCTGCTTGCTATATGGAGAACCGCTAATTACACAGCCGTGAACAGTGGAGCTGGTAAGATTAAAAAAAGGTTAGTGTGATCGAACAGAATTCATATGGGAGCAGCAACATCCATATATACTAATCCACACTGCTGCAGCAACAGTCAGAGGATTAAAGTATATTGTTATTGTTTATTAAACACCTTCATCTATACATCTCCATCATCTGTAGTGTTGAACCAGTGAACAGTGATGCACATATTCAGATCTGTGGGTTTCACAAGACGTGACAAACATTAAATGTACTGTACACGTCTCGCTGTGAATGCAATGCACATTTTATACATCATGTAACTCATATCCACAGGAAGTAGGGGGGCTGATGGCGCCGCAGCAGCCATTCAACTTAGTGCACATCAGTGTCTGCACACTTCACAGGTGACAACACAACATGAGACATCACATGTGAAACTTTGTGGGAGTTTATTCCAAACAAGGAAAGCTTTATAAGCAAAGGGTCAATGTTCACTAAGGTACAGGGCTTAGAACTTTAAAACATGTTGAAGACATGTCTTAAACTCTGCTGTGATTCACATGTTTTCACACATAAAAAGTGGAAAGAAAAAAAGAAAACTGGGTCTGAAGCTCGTCTCCTCTCACTTCCTGGTTGAGAAACCTGAATCAGGCCTTGAGCCCCGCCCACCACCTGCTGGCTCCAGGTGGACAGGTGAAAGAGCAGAGAGCATCAAGATGGTGAGAGGAGGAAACATCAGAGAGACTCAGCCACATGTTGGAGCCTCAGTCAGACCCAGACTCAGAGGAGGAGTCTGAGACCAGAACCAGAGACTAGCAGACGGGTCAGAACCGTTAGCACAGTTAGCATCTTTTATTTGTTGATGTTGTTTGTTAGCTTGTAACTGGCAGTGGCCGACAGTGTTAGCGGTTGTGCTAATGCTAACTCTCTGTGACAGGATTGGTTCCTCAGGTGTGTGACGTATGAAACCCTGACTGTTATTGGTTGGTTGTCATGGTGTTGATGATTATTTCACTCATCATATGTATTACATAAAAACATCATATGGATGTTAAACTGGATATATATACCCGACAGCGGGGGGGGGGGGTTGAGCATGAAGATGATATGAATCACATGCTGTGGTCCTCACAGTCACCACATCTCAACCCACTTCAAGGTTTTGGACGAATATGTTTGACACCACCACCATCAGAAGATTTTTTTTGTCAAACAAATAAATATAAAAAAATAAATAAATAAAAACTTTTAACCTTATGTAAGTAAAATTCGACACATTCAGTCTGTATAGGAATTAATTCCAAAATGCAAATCATTAATTGCTCATCATATCTTTATATATTGGCACGGGAGTGGAAGGAAGGTGGGCTGAGCACTTATCTTACCAGAGGAGGTTAAAAGTGAGCTCTCTTCCTTTTAGTTCACACTTTGCTGTGACCTTACAGATGAGCAGCCATCCAGCCCCACGGAGCAGCTACTTAGCCCCTGCACTGTAAAAGCTCAGCTACTCTGTGTTATCACGGCGGCTGTAATTGCATGAGCTCACCTCAGTATTCAGTGGTGTGTGTTTTACTGGAATATTAGTGCTGAACCAGGAGTTTGGCTGAACTTCATTTAAACTTGATTTGCATAAAAGCATTTGATTAGAGAAAAAGGGAAGGACCGCCTCGTATCTGTGAGTGAGTGGCCGACCGTTCAGTCGGTCATGACTGACAGCACCTGCACCGCCTGCACAGATGGGATTAACCCTGGAGAAATACAGTATGTGAACCAGAGGTCATATCAAAAGATCAAATCACAATCTTTTAATGTAGAATTACAATCCACGATCTGAATCATGAGTCTCCCCAAAGATTTAGATTTAGTTTCCACTCTGATTTTATTCTGAAAGTCCTCACCAGAAGTTGTGATTCAGAGTTTCTGCCACTTCAACACTTCTTTCGGATGTTTGTCTTCTCGCTGCTTCTTTGTCTGCACTGTCATGTGGAGCTACGCCAAGCTCGCCGAGGCTGCAGAGCAGAACGAGGACTGATGTCTCCAGCTGCAGTTAGCAGGCTAAGCTAGCTGTTTAACATTTAACATGGTCGGGTTAGCAGAGACTGAACTTTTAAAATGAAATATTTAAACATAGAAACTTTTAATGATACAATCTGTATAATTCATTTGAAAAGTAGATCATATTAGATCATCCAAGATATAAGATCATCAGCTCGCCCACCCCTAATGCGAACAAGTTATTATCTTTTCAATAGGTTTACGCAGGACAGGTACAAACGTGTTCAGTGGCCTGTTGAACAGAAAGTGTGAGTTCATTCTGTGAAATGAGGAAGTGAGATTTAACAAGAGTGTTTACACTTTAACAAGTGAAGATTTGGACCCAGGGAAAGATGAGTGGGGTCACAACGATCAGTGTTCATCTTGAACCATGAATATCCCCGAATAATTCTGTTTTCCATCAGTCCTAATTTCTCTAATTTGTCAGCAGTAAGAGTTTTTTTATGTCAAGTTTTTTCTGCGTTTAAAACAGGAAAACAAGGCAGCGGGGCCAGGCAGGGAAATGAATCCAACAAGGCAGCTGATTGGTCCAAACAGACAGACAAACCACAGAACAGCAGGACGGGATGCAAAGACCCAAAATCAGACAAACTGTTCCTTGTTACCCTCAGGAAGCTGGGAGATGTTGAGCAGCACATCAGTCACACTAATGGGCAGGATTCTCACTGCACATGGAGAAGATGCCGTTTTCACATCTGTCAACTGGTGTTTCAAACATCACTGTTATTTTAGACAGCTTTGTGATAACTGCCTGAGGCGCTGTAACGTTTCCTGACGCTCCGCTGGTGTTTAATTTTCGGTCATCTCTGAACACACCACTTCATACGCAAGATAAAGAATGTGCACAGGAGAGAACTCGGTATGTAGCTGTGAGGATCAGTCGATCTGCAGAAAACCAGTCAACAACTATTCTGATAATCAATTAACCGTTTGTCATTTTTCCAAGGAAAACTGCCACAAAGAAACTGCTACTGAAATATAAAGATTTCTCAGTTTTCTATGTTTTATATCATAAATGCAATATTTTTAGATGTTTTTCTGATATTTTACAGATTAAACAATGAATTGAGAAAATGCTTTCCAGATTAATCAATAATAAAAATCATCATTAGTTGCACCCTGATACTGTACATATGGTGTGTGGGCACACTTCTAATATCTGTAGAGGAGGCACAGTGTTTTGTTAGATTGAGAATTACTAAATATAATTAGTAAAACTAAATATGTAAACTCACTTTTCTGCTGCTGCTGCGTGACCATGTGTGGAAAATATGAAGGTACTTACTTGCACAACAGTGACAGATAATCACTTGTCAAAGATGGTTTGTGAGGGAAGAGGCTCCACTCTGTCTGAGCGTTTAGTTCATACAGAGTGAGACATCTTCTTTGTAGTCGTATCACATAACACTCAACACAACATTTAAGCTTATAGACTTTTTTTTAATTCAAATTTATTCAAAAAATTATTTAAATGGAATAAATTACTGACATACACCATTTTTCACATTAACATACCATTAACCATACATAAACTTTTAACTGTAACATATGAACTGTGAGCCTGTATACTTCCTGTATTCTGTACTCAGTGTGTGTGTGTGTGTGTGTGTGTGTGTGTGTGTGTGTGTGTGTGTGTGTGTGTGTGTGTCGTATTCACAGCAGGTTTTTGCTGCAAATATGCAGTATAATGAAATAACACACACACACACACAGTTTGGACTAGAGGCTGACAGCACTGCGTCAGGCGTCAGTTTGCTGTATCCACCTGTGGGTTATAGACGTCACAGTCAAGTTAGCAAAGTGTTTTTCTACCATCAGTTAATCATGAAGCGACGAGGTCGTACTGACCAGTGAGAGGATGACTGTAAAGAGATTCCTCTGCAGAGGATTTTTTTTTTCTGAGTCGCAGCTTTGGAAAGAAGTCGCTGTGTTTTGTTTAATTCTAAAGAAATATGAGCGTGATGATTTACAATGATGAGGCTCAGACACCTAAAGAAATATGGTAATGAGTTTTTTCTTGCTGCTGAAAAGAAAAGAAAAAACGCAGCAGTTTGCAGAATCAAATCTTTTTTGTGTCATACTTGCACACAACAGTAATTACTCGACGCTGCCTGTCCTTCACGGCAGTCAGACACACTTAGTCTGGAGCGGTTTGTTTTAACCTGGAGGAGGCGAGCAGACTCTGACCCGCAGGTCTGCTTAATGTGAAATGGTGGAAATGTAAATGGCAAAACAACCTCACAAACGCACAGACATAAAAGGGCAGACGGAGAGGTGTGTAGTCAGCGAATTAATTTTCTCGTTCAAGTTCAAGGCTGTTTCAAATCAGTCACAGGCCCCAGTAAAAGACTGGAAATTACATTCACTGCTTCGGCTTTATCAGGTTTAAACTTCATTCAAAAATGCATTAATTTCATGAAATGAGGAACCCGAGGCTTCAAACTTATTTAGCTGTGGGAGCTGTTGAGAATCACGCATTGTTTATCCTTAACATTGTCCTCTCTGACATGGAGCTGGAGTCGGTCTGTCTTTGAACAGTGTGTCTGCTCACATAGGAAACCACAGTGTGTTCTCAGTGTGGTTAGTCTGATGGAAGTGGCTGACACTACACTTTCTGACAATCAACAACATTATGACGATCAACGTTTTAAACCATCGCATCATTTTTATTCCTCCACGCCGGCGACAGTCGGAGCCAGACATATTGTTTTCAGGTTGCCCGTCCCATGCTCGTGGACACGATATCTCAGAAACGCCTCGAAAGAACTTCTTCAAATTTGGCACAAACATTCACTAAGACTAAGGAATAAAGTGATTAGATTTTGGTGGCCAAAGGCCAAAGGTCGAGTTCGCAGCGACCTCACAAAACACGATTTTGGCCTTGTGAATGCAATATCTGGAGAACTCTTCAAGGGAATCAAGTTAAGAGTTCAGTCAAGTTAAAAACTTATTTTCTACATCAGTTTCTTAATTTCCTCTCCGCCTCTAAGAAACAACAGAACTGAGAGTCTTTAAACAACTTTAAACTGCTTCTAGTTCTTATTGTACAGTTGAGTTGTGTAAAAATGTCCTATGTTCCTCTGAACACACAACAGATGTCATTACACTTATATTTAAGTTGCTGATTTCTCCATCTTTCTATTAGTCATGCTTCTAAATTTATACAACACAAACGCATGATGAAGAGTAATCCTGTCATTTTTCTCTCTCTCCTTCCCTCTGCCCTCTACCCTTGCCTTTCTCCACCTACGTAAATGTTAGGTGTGAGATGCCAAGCCCAGCTGACAGATGTGGAAGTGCTAACCATCTCCACTTTCACACCAATCCACTCCCATCCCCCGGGCCCTCGGGTGACACGGCGAGGTATTAGCGGCTGCAGAGGGCCGCCTGCCACAACCACTCAGCCGTCAGCCATTAACGCGGAGATGAAGCTGTGTCCGCGCTGCTCAGCCGGAGAGCAGGTGGTCACTCGTCCAGGTGAGAGATGGTTCAAAGCAGAACCTGGTTTCTGACAGCTCCTGGAAACAAAAACGCCAAATTATCTCAACCAAACAAATCCACAAAATCCTGTAGCGCTGCCTGTCTGACAGCTTGACACGGCGGCGTTCTTGTTTACTTTCACTGTTTTCTGAGAAGAATATATTGGAGGACTTGTTATTTCTCTGACCTTTAATTGACAACACGATGACACAGACTGGACTGAGGATGAAATTTAAAAATTCCTCTTGAGTTTGGAAATATCAATTTGACTAAGCAGTTAGAAAAACATGTCATGAATAATGCGTGTTAATGAACAGATGGTTGTAACACAGGGAATCACAGGTTCATTTTCTCGTCTTTGGCCAAACACAAACGGATGTGCACTGTGTAATTTTTGGAAAGCAGAATGAATGCAGTAATAACGTCTGTTCCAGAATGAGGGTTCTTCACTCACATGAACGCACACGTCGTAGTAGACCGAGCTCGATGGTGGATGCACATCAAAGACAGAGATATTCCAGGTCACGGCACAACAAGCCTGGCCTTATTGGTTGATACTGATACTTGAACTTCCCATGACCCAACTCTGGCATTCCTCTGGTCCAGAGAGAAAGAGCCAATTAAAAACCTGGGTACAAATAGTCACATGGCAGCTATTTACGCCAAGCGTCTTGGTTTTTATTCCTCCGCGCCGGCGACAGTCAGAGCAGCGGCCATATTGTTTTTAGGGTTGTCCGTCGGGATGTAACCTGAAACTAGTCTGAGTGGCGGAGGGATACGTCCACGAGGAGGTGATTCTAGTTTTTTTCCGTTAAGCGATGCACAGGATGGTGCAGATGTGCCGTTTAATAAAAGCCATATCCCTGATGTGTTCTGAACAATCTGCTGCCATCAGGCGCTTCTTAAACACTGCTGCAGTTGTGTGTGAAGTCAAAAGTTAGTACTCACTTGTTTTAGGACTTTGCTGACTTGTCATCTTAATTATCATATTAAGTTTTCAGCCTTTCTCCTAATAGTATTGTTGGCTTCAGACACCTGGGTGCACACGTCATCTGCACCATCATGATTTCCTTTGGCGGGAATAGCACTGTCAAGTGGTCTTAGTCTACAGGGCATCCTGGGACAGACTCACAGACTGTAAATAAAGATGGACGTCACCCACAGGTTTCTGAAGAGCGGTTTAGAAGCTGAGTGAGCTGCTTCACCGTCACCATCTTGGCAGTGCCTGACTCCGCCCCTAACTCCTAGGTAGGGCAATGGGCTGTGAACATGTTTATTTCTGCTGTAAAGTTGGACATTTTAACATGGGAGTCTATGGGGACTGACTCACTGTTGGCGCCAGACTCTAGAGGTCGTTAGAGGAACTGCAGCTTCTGCTTCTTCACTGTTGACTTTGTTTTTCTGCTGTCCTTTATGAGCCTGAGGGGAATACATATGATTAGAAAAACAGATGAATGGGACTTTTGATGGAAACAGGAAATGAAAAAAGTTATGTTTCAACTGTAATTACTGCAGTTCTTTCTGGATAACTATCATAAGTTATTTTTTAATTTCAGAGTCATGTAAACAGAGAAAATGAGTCTCTTGCTTTAATGGCAGTGAGGGGAGATATTATTGTACACATGTAAATATTTCCAACGACACTAAGCTGATGTGTTTTTAAATCTTTATGTTTTTGGAGAATTGGAAGAATGTCATGGTGATATTAAACAGACATGTATATGTATATGGAGGTCTGCTCTGCGTGTGGACTGTAGTAGGTGAACTGCTGCCAGCTGTAGAGTTAAAGAGAGTTCAGATGAATGAAGTCATTTAAAGCCAGGTGTTTCATTTAGAGTACGAGTCGAAGCGAATGATGACTCACTAAATGAGCTATTTTACTACTTTTTGTCTACAGCAGCATGAGCTCCAATCAGGGCCTGAATTGCTCCCAATGACTGCAACTGTGTCAGAGGAAGGGAGCTGAAAGGAGAGAGATGTGCACTGGAGCCTTTTCTCCGAGTGTGGAAATGAAACGGGGAAAAATGTGATGAGAGCAGGCACCTTCACATAGATGTGGCTATTTATAATAATACTGTTACATCCAGTGGAGGAGATGAAAGGACAGTCGCAAAGAGTTGTTTTCCCATTTCCTTTAGTTGTTTTTTCTTCTTCTGCAATAATAATAATTCAATATTCTTTTCTCATTTCGAGGAGAGTTTGAAATCATCTGTTTACGTTCTTAATCTACTACTAACAACAACAGTCAGTCAAAGGCAGGTTCAGGATCCAGGCCTGTACCGAGTTCAGGCTCAGAATCAGGTCCAGTCTCCAGCCAGGAACCTTGTGAGAGTGTGACACAGGTCAACTAACAGCTCGTCTCTTTTTTAAAAAGGGAATTAACCAGTGACAAACGCAGATTTCCTACAACACTTGAAGTGGCCAGAGAAAATGTACAGCTGAACTGCTTAAGACCGAATCCAAAAATGGAAGACGTTTGATTTTCATTGTTGCACTTCAAGATGAAATTAGTCTCACATAGCCAGACCTGCAGTGCTGTGTCAGCGCTGGAGAAAAGTCTGGCTGCACCATTATCGTCCTGCTACAGGGAAAAAACACTCTTGTTTGCATTTCTTTAAACCAATCACAATCATCTCTGGCACCGCTGAGCCCAGGGTGTCTGAGGGGAACTTTTGAACGTGGGGATGTGAGCATCGATATAAAAACGGCTCATTCCCTGCAAAGCAAAGGCCTCAAACAACAGCAAAGACGCCTGTTGTCGACTGTGTGATTGCACATGATCCAAATCTTCATCACGTCGGCTGCAGCTCGGAGGTTTCGGCCGTTTCCTGAAGCGAAGGGGATTTTGAAAACGCAAACAGGCAGGGGGGAGCACAGAGGGAGCAGGATGCCGCCTGGAACTGGCGCCTAATGGTTTATACCTACGTTCAGTGAGTCAGACTAAGATGAAATAGACACCGTGCCACTTCCTGCTGATTCCCCTGAGTTCACCATAATGACAAAATCGTGATTTTACTGCTAAATGTTTTCCTGTAGCGAGTCTTCAGAAGACACTCCTAACACGAGACTTTACTGAGCTGAAGCGTCTTGCATGTGAAAACAACTGTTTAACAACTCCAGTGTTGTCATTGCTGTTGTGAACCTGATCCACTAAACTGAAAAACAGACCTTTCCTCTGTATCCAGCACTCACAACAATAAGTGCATGTACACCGTCATGACACAGAACAACTTCACATACTTTCATGCTGTATTGATGGATGATGAAAAAGCAGATTTTGTGAACTGAGTTGTTGGTGATGAAACTTTAAGAATGAGTGTATTTCTGTAACTTTTCTGATTGTTGTTGCTGTTTTTTCTTCCCAGTCATCTTTGGTTTCCAGTCACCACAAAGTTGCTGTTGTTGTTGTTGTTGTGCAGATAATTTAAAGTGTAAAATGTTTACCATCCTGAGAAAGTATCTCCTACCCCGCAGACTTAGCTGTGCTGAGAGGTTACTGTTGTCTCGTAAGGTTGTGAATTGGATTTCATTGGATACAGTTTATTCTCCTTAGTTTGAAATGACACAAAATATGACAAACAATTTAATTTAATCAACAAGACACTTCTCCTCGCAGTTTTTTTTTTATTATTATTATTATTATTATTAACACTCTTGCTAGAAACCGTCTCGGTCGTCTCTGCCTGAATTCATGGAGGGTTCATTCGTTAGTTTTTTACTTTGTTTTTTTAAAGTTATATTTTGGGGCATTTTTTATTTGATGCCCGTTTTCATACGTTTACAGACACACAGGAAGGAAACTGAGAAACAGTAGAAGGAAACAAATTAGGTTTTATTTGAAACTATGAAATTTGTAAGTCAGAAGCTCTTTTTCACAAAAACCGGGACAATCGCTCAAAAAAAGAGAAGAGTCCAGGGAAAACCAGCACGGGTGCAATGTGTTTGTGGACAGCATGAAGTCCCCTCCTTACATTCCCTATTAGCTGGCTCTTCCACTTCCACAGCTTCTGCCCATGTGTAAAATGATGACAGGCATAAATAGGAACTAACAGGAAATAAATGGGAAGATGGGAGTTAGTATGTGGGATGATATAATGGCAAACAATTATGAGTCTACATGATAAATACAGCCTGTAATTTACAGTGGGTTAGTATGTACAAGCTATCAATGCTAGTGTGCACCGATGCAGTGGCTGTGCAGACCCTCGTTACAGCATGAAGTGATACAGGCATAAAGTGCAGTGCAGTGTGGAACGAGTGGGGTGATTTCTATTTCTTATTTATGAGTGTTATTTGGCAGCTGTGAGACTGGCTCTGCAAGCTCCTGCCCGCTGCTCTGCGTGTCCTTTCGTTGGGGGACAAAGGAGATGAAATGAGGAATGTACCTTACACTCACCCCTCGAATGAAGCTCCACCTGAAAAGGTGGAACGCCATCACATTGAGTCCCCACCTTTGGGATGAGAGACTGAGAGAGAGCAGGGAGAAGAGCGGCCGTCTGAGAGCACACAAACTCAATGTGATCCAGGTCAAGTGGCTGCCGACTGACGTGAAGTCGGATTCATGTATGAAGGTTCTCCAACAAGCTTTGTATCGGCAGTTCTTACAGACGGGGAGAAAGAGGAAGAATCATGTCGAGGTCAGATGTGCTGGTATCTCATTGTGTCGTTGGCCACAGCTGCTCAGCTTCGATATTTTACATCTGCAGATGACCGATGTGTATTTGGAGTAAAGCCTTAGCTGGCTGGTGACAAAGTGCCCTGTTGAAAAATGTTAGTTTCTTCCCTGGTTATTATATTTTTATTGATTTTTGCAGCACTAATTTAAATGATCACGACACTCTGGACCCTCCTCTGTAGAATTTATTACTTTACTGTAATCTATGTTGAATTAATGGGAATTATAAAACTAAATGGCAAAGCTGCCGGTGTAGTGGCTCCACACCTCTGACCTGGACCGGAGCTACTCAGCTTTGAGGATGGCGGCACTGGACTAGCCGTAGACTCCGGGCCAGCGGTGGGTAGATGTTGCTCCAGATTCCCCAAGACATGGAACCTGTTGCTCACACGGATAGACGGAGTGTAGTATCAAAGCAGTTATTAAGCAATCAATGCTTAATTAATCAGGGAGGGGCAGATCCTGAAAGCTGGACTGTTCTGGGTAAACTGGGAAATGTGCACTCAGCTTTCTGTTTTCATTTACCAAGAACACGTTTGTGGTTTAAGGCCCGGTGTATCGGCTCTGGTGGACCTGTCATCACTGACCTCAGTTTAATTTGAAGATATTCATTTTGCATTACAAACTTTATAAACTGTCTGATTAATGTTGTCGTAGTCTTACATGAACTGGGACTGACTCAGAGACGAGACAATAGACTAAGTCAGCAACAACATTAGCCTAACTTGGTGTAAGCTAGGTTAGCTCCTGCGGTCATGCACTTTAACAGGAAGCAGAAACTTGTGGTGCTTCGTTAAAGTTTGATGGGTTTTTTTTTTTTTTCACCAGCAACAGCGACAGACTCGGCCGCTCATTTTGTTTTGGTCCCAAACAGTCAGACAGAACGACGTGAAATCTGCTCTGCTCAACCTCGCCGTGCGTTCAGATCGGCTCCTAGCGCCGCCTGCTGGTGTGGAAGTGGAAACACTGTGCTAAATTCACATGATACTTTTTGCTGTATTTGTTTCGGAGGCAGGACGTATTAGAAATATGTCGCATTTCTTTGACAGGTACATTTTTGTTTGTTAAAGGTGTTAGTTAGTGAATCATGATGCATTTGCAACATATTTTGTTTACGCTTTGCAGGAAATTGGCTCTTTAAGCTCCGTATGCAGTGGTAGTTAGCTCTGCCATGTTATTGGTGTGTGTGTGTGTGTGTGTGTGAGAGAGAGAGAGAGAGAGAATGTGTGTAGGCATCCACTTAATTAGCCATTATAATTGATTGCGAACAGAGGCTGTTACCTCACTGCAGCCTTCCTCTGCTCAGAGGACGTTACACAACATGGACATACTCCAGGTGTGCAGGTGCGCATGCGCACACACACACACACACACACACACACACACACACACACACACATACTGCAAAGAAATAAATGAAATGAAAAGAAATGAAATAACACTGCACCAGCTGACATTAGCCTACACACAGAGAGCAGCAGTTTAAAAAAACACTAAACAACAGTTCGCTGGATGGAATTGACGTCTGCAATTATAATAATAATGGATCACAAACAGCTTTTTGTGTGTGTGTTTGTGGTTGTGTGCACGTCCACTTGCAGCTGCTGAAGTTGTTGTCAATTGTTGCCCTGACAACCATAGACACCATAATCATTTCTTTCTTCCTAACATGAATGAACAGTTTGGTTTTTCTTTGCCGACTGTTTAGCTTTTTTAGCTCTTGTAGGGATTTAAACTCCCGGTTGCTCCTCACAGAGGAACAACTGGCCCTGCGTCCCCAAACTCTTCAGGTTCACTCCGTGGCCATTTCAGTTTGTTTCAAATGTATTTGCAAAAAATAGACTTCGGTCTTGCGCGCACACACACACACACACACACACACAGAGAAAGAGACGAGCAGGGAAAAGTTCACGCTGGAGTCTGAACTTACTGAAGTTACTGTGGTGAGAGTCAAGAAAGTGGAGTTCCTGCTGTAAGTCAAGACGTCACACGTCAAGTCAGATGAAATTCTGATGCTCAGCTCCAGTTTTTGCATTTAAATCAGTTAAAGTCGGTGATTCGTGAAACATTTAGTTTTACTTTCAACATTAATGAGAACTGTCGCAGCTGCTTCCACCTGATGACTGATGATCTTTTACTGCAGCCACCCACTGCTTCAATTATTATTATTAGTCTTATTATCATTATTATTATTATTATTGCCTCCCCAAGGAGTTTGTTTTCACCTGCGTCTGTTTCTTCATCAGCATGAACCGATTTACACCAAACGTTGTGCTCTGTTGTCTTTCTTTCTTTCTGCAATCCAAAGTTTAGTATCTGGACGTGGCCCCTCCACACTGAGCCACATGGATAAAATGAACAACGCTGAGTATTGGTTTCACACGGGAAACGAAAGGCAGTCTCCTTTGTTGACTCATCCATCCCAGTCATGTCAACCAAACATTGACACACACTCCTCAACAACTATTGAGATACCAAGTAACTGAAGACGAAACCTTTTCTGTATCGACGGATAAACCCTTGAAACAAGTTGAGAAATGTAAAAGTTATGGTGCTTTTTATCCAGACAACACCACCGCTCCCCCGTTAACTCGGATCTGTTTACAGGCCAGTTTTGCCAGGTCCAACATGGCGGCAAAGTTGACGTACGATCTTGCAGCAAATGCAGCATCTCGTGTTGAAAGTGACAAATCACAAGCGTGGATACATCAGCCACCGTCTCCGCCTCCAGAGTCTCAGCAGTTGACTTTGTGTGAGCGAGTGTTGAGCTGTCGCGAGCGCAGTAGAGCACGCAGAGCAGAAACGCTCGTCAGGAAGGGTTTCTGCTCTGCGCTCGTGAACGTGCATGGTTTTTAAATATGCTGATTTTGAGACTAAACGCCGTAGAGTTCGTCACTTGGTTAGGTTTTACTTCATATCCCGACTCCTTCCTTTCTTCCCATCATAAGTAAGATGACCACTAGATGTCGCCGAACAGCAAAACATAACTGGGTCGTAATGAAGCCGCACAGACGAACTGTGGGGTTGTTTTTTGATTGTTTTTTTTCACAGGACAGAGACGTAGAGTAAACGTTTCGTTCTCCTGTTTCCTCTCTAATGTTAATCCTGTTTGAGTGGGGCGCTCCCTCTTTGCTCTCTACAAGAAGCAATCACTGAAATAACAGCCAGGACATAATTACACAAATCATTTGACCATAAAGCTTTTCTCCCCAGAATGTTTTTCAGTCTTTCATGTTGCTATTATTTTACCAAAAACACAATTTAAAGGGTAATTAAACTTTGGATTAGTATTATAGTTGCTTTGTGGAGCCGTTTCTATTTGAAATTCACCCTGCTGCTCACCCTGGCCCCGCCCGTATTTATCACTCTGACATGAAATAGATAGAAATTTGATCAGAGAACACACTCCACCCGCCCGAGCCTTTATTCCATCACTCAGTCACCACAGCAAACATTTTTCAACAGTGTGTAGCGAGCGGAGACGGGCTGAGACATTGGCGTGTAATTACTCTTAAACAAGACAGGAACATGTAACCAGAGCCATCTCACAAGCATTCAACCCCTTTACCAGCTTTTAAAACCGGCTGTGATCAAAGACGCTTTATCCACACTCGCACAAAAATGTGGAATGAGACCCGCTTTCATCTCGGAGCCAGCACTTCAAACAACGCGTAGACAACACCTGCTTCTAGGACAGAAGTGTAACAATTGAGTCATGATTTCTAATTCATTTGATTCAAACGTGCCCCAGCTCGGCTCATTCGCTCTTTGTTGTATGTTGAGTTTCTCGCGTCTGTTCTGTTAATGTTTGATCTCGATGCTGATTTGTTGATATTTTCATATCCAGATGTAACGCTGACGTAACACGCCCCACTAACAAATCCTCCATACTTTCACTACAAGTGTGGTGACTGTCATCGGTGTCACCAGATGACCTGCCAGCCGGCAGAGTTACCGCCTCAGACAGTGACTGCTGCCACTCTCATGTCTCTGTAGCCACTAGTTATGAGGAGATGGGTCAGACGCCAATAAAATAATAACACACCAATCTATACATCTTCTCTAAGTCTTTTTCTTTTTAGTTCATTTAGAGCACCATATATTTCTATTGTATTATTCAGAGTGGAGAAGCTGCTGCGTCCAAATCCATGGAGACGCTCCTCGCTCCTCCTCCTGCAGCCACGGTGGTGGTCAGGTGACCTCCCTCGGCTCCTCCTCCTGCAGCCACGGTGGTGGTCAGGTGACCTCCCTCGGCTCCTCCTCCTGCAGCCACGGTGGTGGTCAGGTGACCTCCCTCGGCTCCTCCTCCTGCAGCCACAGTGGTGGTCAGGTGACCTCCCTCGCTCAAATTCCTGCAGTCAGAAATCAACCCTTTTAAAGAAAACAACCTTTACACCAAACATGTTAACTTCTGTTTTTATAGTATGCAGATAAATACCAGTATCTCACGGTTATTTTCTAACTTTTTATTTCACGAGACAGAACATGACGTTTCATGAGACAGTAGCTTCTAAACAACTTGGTCTTAATCTTGTTTATTTCTATAGAATATCAACTCTGCTCTCGTCCGCTGATGCTGATGGCTTCAAGCAAGATGCACAGTTTAGTTTTAACTTAAGCAATGCATGCTGGGAAGTCTGTTAATAAGCTCGTTTTGTTTCTTTAAAAACTTTACTTAATGAGTTTCAGCAGTTCACTTTCATTCGTTCACCTCGTCGTTTCAGGACAAAAGACTTTACGTCAGTTGTTCTTCTTCTAAGTTGAATTCATTTTAAATTAACACAACTTCCATATTTACATTAAGTCCATGAGAAAAGTCGAGTTTTAATTAATTAAACTAAAATCCTTTATGAGTGTTTTTACAGTGTAATATTGCCCAACCGCTGGAAACACAAATTAATGAGCTCAGTAAAGCAGAGGAAATTTGAACATCTGTAAATCCATGACAACTGCATCTGCCGATGAAGATCATGCTGATACCTTCAGAACAGCCGTTAAATAGACTGCCTTACTGTAGTTTTTACTGTACCGCAGTCTCACAGTTCTCCTGTGTGACGAAGCCAGGTTGTTTTAAGTATTTCCCTGTCGTGACTGAAGGTAAACCCTCATGTCTGGGATGTGAGGTGTGCATGTGCAGCAGTAATCTACTGTAAAGTCCCAGGACTTGAAGAAGCTGCTGATGTGCTGCATTCAGGGCCACTATAAACAAGGTTATAGCTCTGTAGAGGATGGTGGAGGACATTAGGACTTTTCACACTCCACTTCCTGTGATTAGTGAGTTCAGTGAATGAGGTCTGTGCAGTTTGTCCTTGAACCTCTCACCACGTTATTACTGGCTGATAACGTTTCAGCTGATACACCGGTATTGACCTTCAGTGATTAGACACGCTGCGGTGTCGTGTATGGACATGATGCAGATTTGCTCATTATATATTTATTGCGTAACTGATCGATGCTAAAGCTCTTTATGAGTCTATCTGAACCTTCATTGATTTTCATGTGGTGTGTTGATTGGATTCCAAGGCGGGGGGGGGGGGCTCAGGTAGAGCAGATTGGCTGCTGATCCCTGGGTTGGCGGTTCGATCCCTGGCTCCCCCGGACCCAGGCTGCGTCTGGAAGGGCATCAGGACTAAAAACCTATGCTGCCAAATCAAACATGTGGACGGTGATCTGCTGTGGCGACCCCTCACGGAAGCAGCCGGGAGATACTGATTGGATTCCACACATGTTCTCATTATTAATTGTGAGGGAAATAATCAATGCTCCTGTAATGAACAGTGACATAAAATATCAAGTTATTGGCAGCTACAGCAAAAGAAAATACATCAGTGTCACCTTCAGGAGACGCACTCCGGCTCCAATTCCCTGAGCTCTTTGGCAAACTGAGGCTTTGGATTGCTGCGCGCCACACTGATCCCTCTGAGGATGTGTACGGTGTACAGTACGTCAAAATAGTTGCTCTCTCAATCAGAAGCATCCCGGGTCGCGCCAGAGGCTTCAGTTTTCTCTCACAGCCGCCTAGCTCCATCTATCGACTGTCAACAGGTTGGACTGCGGGTCAGGATCCCAGCAGTGAGGTTCGGAGCAGCAGAGAGGAGGAGACGGTGGAGAGCGAGTTGTTGATGGATGAAGGATGTAGGAAGTCGGTCCTGGAGCGATGCTAATGTGGCTCTACTCTTTGTAAAGTTAAGAAAGTTGATACAGACACTTGAGAAGTGACTGCAGGAGACGGAGCTCGGACATTCTGTGGGAGGAGGGGTGTTTTGAGAAAACGAATTACAATGAGATTATTTAAATTAGTTTTCACAAAAAACTAAATTGTGACAGTTTTTGTGCAGGATTCAAATGAGAACACGTGTCGTCCTTCAGCAATAACGTATTTTAGCAACAGAAATAATTTGGGTCAGTTTCTGTGCCTGTGGAAGATAGTCCCACCTGACCAAAGGTTTGTCAGAATTAGATGTTATTAGTTCTACCTTTAACAACTCTCTTAATTTAACATTTATCTTGTGGGACGTTCAGGGACCTCCAGAGGTGTCCCGACCTGTTGGGGCGTTCAGACAGAGAGAGTCCGTGAGATTAAAAAGTGTTCTGAGACACTTGATAAAAGACTTTGAGCTGATGCGGAGGGAAACACATGCTGTCGTCTTCACAACCTCTTTGTTGTGCAGCAGTGATGAATCTGTCAGAACCAACGATTTCATCCGTCATGAATCAAACTGTTGCAGGTCTGCATGAACATAACAGGTTCCTCAGGGAGAGTTCAAACCTGTGTTTGGATAAAATCATGTCTCCTGGCTGGATAACTGTCACAAAGGATATCTCAGTTTAATTACATTTAATCTAAAATTAAAACTAAGACAGATTCTTCTGTGACATAACCAAAATTAATTTTCCTTCACCTATTGGGAAATAAGTGACTACAAACAAGCTTAGGATGAATTCTCCATATATATTTATTGTGTAAAGGAATTTTGAATTTTGATATTTTAAATTCCTCTGGCCTGTGTGAGAAGTTTAAGAGGAAAATATTTTTAGTGGAACTACTAACAAGTCACTAAATGTAAACTCTTATTCTGAAAATGAACGTGTGAAATAAATGTTGTGAAGTAAAACGTACAATATTTCCCTCCAAGATGTAGTGGAGCGGACGTATAAAGAAGCACGAAACGAAAATACACCATGCACTCGTTCCATCACTGACCATATGTACACGGAGAGTACTGCTGGCTGCTTTCATTCATTGATTGATTGATTTTCCCCAAAGCAGTTTGTTGATGGAGGTGATGGCAAACAACATCTACAGCTTTGTGTCTGTGCAGCTCAAGTTAAAAAGTCTGAGCTGGTCATGTCAGTGAGATCAATCTGTGTGGTACAACAGGACTTCTTTTCCTTACTGTCCATCCTCTGAATTTCAACTTTACCGTTGGATGAGATCCCCGTTTGATTTGAGTCGGGCTGCACCAGGTTCACATCAGGTTCTGGACTGTGGAGGATTATAACCCTCATCACTTTCACTGAATGGCTGTTAGAGAGCGACCTGGTTGTTGCCAGTGTGTGTGTGCAGGAGGATCGTCATCATTTCTACTTTGCATGTCTGAGGGTGAAGAACCTGCGACGTCACTCTCTCTCTCTCTCTCTCTCCCTCTCTCTCCCTCTCTCTCTCTCTGTGTCTCTCTCCCTCTCTCTCTGTCTCTCTCCCTCTCTCTTCTCTCTCTCTCTCTCTCTCTCTCCCTCTCTCTGTCTCTCTCCCTCTCTCTCTCCCTCTCTCTGTCTCTCTCCCTCTCTCTCCCTCTCTCTCTCTCTGTCTCTCTCTATCTCTCTCTCTCTCTGTCTCTCTCCCTCTCTCTCTCCCTCTCTCT